>NC_135212.1:7007277-7199777 GCF_052324685.1 Brachyhypopomus gauderio
TCTGACCACCCGCATACGGTCCATCCACCTGTCCTCCGCCAAAGGTTCCGTCGTCTGAGTTTCCCACGGCCACTCTGGAGCACCTGTGGCCCACACCCTGAAGTGTACACTTCGTCTGATAGAGCAGCGGAGTTTGATAAGCCTGCTTGACCTAAAACAGCAGCAGGACGTGTCCCTTCTGAAGAGAGAACCAGTGGGCAGGAGGTTGGCAGGCCCACACTGCTTTCTAGGCTTGATGAGTAAGAAACGGTACTGCACGGACTTTTGTCCTTCAGGGTGAACAGTGTCTCTGTAACATCACAGCTGTAGTCGAGGCAGTATGTGTGTAGTCTGTATTTCGCTGGCTCCAGACCACTGAACCAGTGAAGACAAGTCCACCATGTACGATGATGGAAATCCTCAAATAGTACAGATCACGTGAGCGAAAGCTGGGTCTGCTCGCTCACCTGTCTTTGGTCCTGAGGGTCTGTCTGCCACCGGCTCGGTTCTCCCACCACTACCACACCGTCTCTGCCCGGCTCCGGCCCGGGTGGTCAGGCACAGTGGAACCAAATCACCAATCATAGAGCTTCGCGTCCTCAGCCGTCCCGCGTTGGGGCTTTTGTGGCATGCTTTGCTTGTCTGCTTGCTGTCCATTGTCTCCATTCTGTCCATAGCTCGTGGAAGGGGAACCACAGCAGGTCCTTCATCATCAGTGTTTATTGTCAGTGTTCATCATCAGTGTTTATTGTCAGTGTTCATTGTCAGTGTTTATTGTCAGTGTTCATCATCATGTCTATTACCGGAAGCAGATTAACCATGGTAGTTTGTGTAAATATAGCATGTAAATGTCTAATAGGGAGACTGCTCTCCCCCTGTAATTACATGTATATAACACAGATCTTCATTTAAGGACGAACCTCTAAGTGTATCTACAAATCAAACAATTTCCCAGTTGTAAATGTGCAGATGCATGTCTTTGTTTTTTTCTTTTATCGACCCTGGGCTCCTGTGTGCAGAACTATATCTGTGTTAGTAAAACCAGAAAGAGTGCTGTGATCAGCATGGCGTTGAAGAGGTGTAGCTCTGAACATTCCTGGAACTGAAGAGATGACTGACTCAGTATGTGACTACTGTGTGCTCTGATCTCTGCTCTGTGTGCTTTGTGTCTTATCATGGTGTTTGTGGAACTATGTATAAATCCCTATGTATCTAAATCACCTTTATTTGTAAAGATTAATGCAAAAACGCTGTCCTTTAAGTTATGTCCTTGAAAATAAACATATTTTAGTATCTGAACAGTCCTGTGTAAACACTAGCTTGCAGAAGGTCCAGCCCAGCGGTGTCCCCCATTTGGCCAAACCTCTGAGCATTCTGGGAAATCGCTGGCTGGGATAATGAAGTGTGCCTTCCCTCTGGGGGTTTCTCAGGCAGACCCGTTTAATCTCAGCAAACCAGACATTCACAGCAAGGATGCTTCCTGACACAAGGCCCATTCTGAAACCATTTTTATCATGGAATCGCTTTCACATCGTACTACATGCGTTCCCTCTATCTATTCTCTTTGTGAACTATGCCCTCTGGGAAAATTGCCGTGAAAGCCGGGCACGCCTGATATCCTTACTAGAAGACAAATACAAATGAACCCAGCCGGGCTGGCAGCGTGACTGCTGGGTCAAACGTTTCGGAGCAGATGCAGTGAGGAAGGAACATGGGCAGGAAGTGGGAAAAGATGAAAGAGTGAAGGGAAGAGTGAGGTTGCGTGCAGACAGCCACCACGCTAGGGTTAGCCTTAGAGAACAAGGAGAGACGTTGTTCCCTGTGGTGTTAGCACAGAGGACGCGGGGTTAATCCCCTCCACACCAGTAAGCTCTGCTTCCCGTGTGGAAAATGGGAGTGTGTGCAATAAACAGGATTATCTTCTTCATCGTCCTTTTAGGTGTGACGTAGACTGTACTCATTTCATTGTCTGTAATTGCATTGTATGGCCCCCAAACTGCAGTCTCTCTTTTGGAACTTTGCCCAGCCAATACTCCATGTGCAGAGGTGAATTTAAAATTCCACCTGGATATTTCTTGAGGGGGAACATTTGATGGGGGCAGGCCTTCCTTGTGCTTACACCCCAGGCTCTCAGACCTCATAAATCAATTTGCAATTCCATAGTCTCCTCAAGCCTCTTCCTCTCCCAGAGCCACAGGCTTTATGTGAGGGCAAGCCACTCTGGGCTTAGAAGGACACCGTATACAGCACCATGTACCTCCGAGCAGGTAAGGAGGGCTTATTTATAGAGTACATTTACAACCAACCACAAATAAATTCCTTTATAAAGCACTTCCGGCAATGGTGGGTGATTTTAAACGGGCGCTACAGATAAATATATATGTGCTTGAACAACTGATGAAGGCCCCCTGTTGATATCATGTTCTTTTTTCTCTGGAAGCCTTGTGTACTTCAATTGTGAATGTCACCTTTTACTACAGTACGTTACAGTTACTCAATGGAATGCAACTAGAAATATAGAAAATAAAACCAGAAAATACAGGAAATGTGTATGCAATATTGAGACACAAAAATACATTTATTACATGCTTTTCCAGGCTTCATTTACACTAGAGCAGGGCTATTCAACTGGCGGCACAAGTGTTACCCACCCCCGGTCAACAAATTACGTTCAACACCTCCACCCACCCATTTTACATCTACTATGACAGTATTGATATAGGTCTGAAAATTGTCTGGCTCACAGGTCAGAGCTCTCTGCCAAATCTGGCCCGCAGAAAAATATAGTTGAATAGCCCTGCACTAGAGAAGCAGAAGCACTCAACTCTCACCTGAAAGGAATGGAACCTGAAGGCGATGGAATGGTACCAGAAAGTTACTTCAGAAAACTTCAGGACATTCTACCTAAGAGTTCAAGATGTACTTGGTCACACAAAGTACTGGATTTTGCCTGTAGGAGCCATTTTGTTCTGAAAATTGTGTTTTTTTGGTATGTCATATTGAGTTCATATTCCTGTATTCTCTTGTTGTTAAGAAATAACACAGAGAAGTAATTATATATGATCATTTCTCCTTTGCTAAAACAACACATGTAATAGTGGCCCAAGATGGTTGCAGTATAGATTAAATAAAAAAGGAAGGTAAAGGTAACCTTAGCAACAGAAGAGAATAAGTTTAATTCAAGAATGTACTTTAATGCAAGGTAGGAAGGAGAGTGTCACTGTGTAGAACATGCAGGAACACACACGGGAGCATGTTCACGTCTCCATCTCTAGAGTTTCATCAAAATGAAACCCAACATACACCGGCTCCACAAAAGGGTTCAGTCACTGCAACAAACTACAAATATATAACCAGAACAACTGAGAAGAACAATAAATGTGAAGAGGGCAATTAATTTACACCCTGAAACAGGTGATTAATCTGAACTAATGCTGAATGTTGCATGTTCCACAGTCTTGGGGCAGCTACTGCAATACCTGGTCACTAATGAATTGTAATTGAGACCATGAAACATACAGAAGAATGATTTGGTGATCTTGATTGATTTGGTGATCTAGGGTCTTGCATTAGAACAGAGGTAAACAGATTGGTTATATAAGAAAGGGGACAGACTATTCAGAGCTTTTATAGTGAATGGAACCTTCAAATTAATCATGTATGTATGGGGAGCCATGGGGAATGTCTCAGAGAGAACTGGATTACACCAATAAGAAGTGAATGTCTCAGAGAGGACTGGATTACACTAATAAGAATTGAATGTCTCAGAGAGGACTGGATTATACCAATAAGAAGTGAATGTCTCAGAGAGGACTGGATTACACCAATAAGAAGTGAATGTCTCAAAGAGGACTGGATTACACCAATAAGAAGTGAATGTCTCAGAGAGGACTGGATTACACCAATAGGAAGTGAATGTCTCAGAGAGGACTGGATTACACCAATAACAAGTGAATGTCTCAGAGAGGACTGGATTACACCAATAAGAAGTGAATGTCTCAGAGAGGACTGGATTACACCAATAAGAAGTGAATGTCTCAGAGAGGACTGGATTACACCAATAAGAAGTGAATGTCTCAGAGAGGACTGGATTACACCAATAGGAAGTGAATGTCTCAGAGAGGACTGGATTACACCAATAGGAAGTGAATGTCTCAGAGAGGACTGGATTACACCAATAAGAAGTGAATGTCTCAGAGAGGACTTAATTACACCAATAAAAAGTGAATGTCTCAGAGAGGACTGGATTACACCAATAAGAAGTGAATATCTCAGAGAGGACTGGATTACACCAATAAGAAGTGAATGTCTCAGAGAGGACTGGATTACACCAATAGGAAGTGAATGTCTCAGAGAGGACTGGATTACACCAATAGGAAGTGAATGTCTCAGAGAGGACTGGATTACACTAATAAGAATTGAATGTCTCAGAGAGGACTGGATTATACCAATAAGAAGTGAATGTCTCAGAGAGGACTGGATTACACCAATAAGAAGTGAATGTCTCAGAGAGGACTGGATTACACCAATAAGAAGTGAATGTCTCAAAGAGGACTGGATTACACCAATAAGAAGTGAATGTCTCAGAGAGGACTGGATTACACCAATAGGAAGTGAATGTCTCAGAGAGGACTGGATTACACCAATAACAAGTGAATGTCTCAGAGAGGACTGGATTACACCAATAAGAAGTGAATGTCTCAGAGAGGACTGGATTACACCAATAAGAAGTGAATGTCTCAGAGAGGACTGGATTACACCAATAAGAAGTGAATGTCTCAGAGAGGACTGGATTACACCAATAGGAAGTGAATGTCTCAGAGAGGACTGGATTACACCAATAGGAAGTGAATGTCTCAGAGAGGACTGGATTACACCAATAAGAAGTGAATGTCTCAGAGAGGACTTAATTACACCAATAAAAAGTGAATGTCTCAGAGAGGACTGGATTACACCAATAAGAAGTGAATATCTCAGAGAGGACTGGATTACACCAATAAGAAGTGAATGTCTCAGAGAGGACTGGATTACACCAATAGGAAGTGAATGTCTCAGAGAGGACTGGATTACACCAATAGGAAGTGAATGTCTCAGAGAGGACTGGATTACACTAATAAGAATTGAATGTCTCAGAGAGGACTGGATTATACCAATAAGAAGTGAATGTCTCAGAGAGGACTGGATTACACCAATAAGAAGTGAATGTCTCAGAGAGGACTGGATTACACCAATAAGAAGTGAATGTCTCAGAGAGGACTGGATTACACCAATAGGAAGTGAATGTCTCAGAGAGGACTGGATTACACCAATAGGAAGTGAATGTCTCAGAGAGGACTGGATTATACCAATAAGAAGTGAATGTCTCAGAGAGGACTGGATTACACCAATAAGAAGTGGATGTCTCAGAGAGGACTGGATTACACCAATAGGAAGTGAATGTCTCAGAGAGGACTGGATTACACCAATAGGAAGTGAATGTCTCAGAGAGGACTGGATTACACCAATAACAAGTGAATGTCTCAGAGAGGACTGGATTACACCAATAACAAGTGAATGTCTCAGAGAGGACTGGATTACACCAATAAGAAGTGAATGTCTCAGAGAGGACTGGATTACACCAATAGGAAGTGAATGTCTCAGAGAGGACTGGATTACACCAATAGGAAGTGAATGTCTCAGAGAGGACTGGATTACACCAATAAGAAGTGAATGTCTCAGAGAGGACTTAATTACACCAATAAAAAGTGAATGTCTCAGAGAGGACTGGATTACACCAATAAGAAGTGAATATCTCAGAGAGGACTGGATTACACCAATAGGAAGTGAATGTCTCAGAGAGGACTGGATTACACCAATAGGAAGTGAATGTCTCAGAGAGGACTGGATTACACCAATAAGAAGTGAGTTACAACAGAAACTGAAACAGAAATCCTTCTCAGGGTTTTTACCTCTGCTTTTACACTAGATGATGTGGGAGGTTTTTTTTGTTGTTGTTTCATTTAAGAAACGATCAGTAGATCTTCCAGGATCAGATTGTGACGATCGGGGTGGAGCGAAGGACGAGACACAGAATCCTTGCAAAGACGTCACTTTTAATCTTTTTGCACACAGAGGAACATTTGACACTTACACAGAAACGTGTAGACTCTAGACAACGACGAGCACAGGACACTGCGCGAACGCACATTAAATAGACTAACCACATTAGCCCCACGTGATTACGAGACGTTTCACAGGTGAGACACATTATCACACGACATAGCCATAACCACGGAGTTCCACAGACGCAGACAAAGCACGTGGACAACGTTTACACATGCCCAAAAGGGAGGGGCCGGGGTCCTCAACGTGACACAGATAAATTACTTTAGATTTGCTTTTGTTTAGTTTTCTCAGAGAACAGAGATCATTGTGTTTCAGGGATATGTAAAGTTGTGTATCAGCATCATAGCAACAGAAGGAAATGTAATTTTGCATAATGTGTTCCAGATAAGCACAAGGAAAAAATATGGAATCACTCAATTATTTATCTTTTTGTGTTTTTGTGTGTCTTATGAAAGGCATACATGTCACATATGGAGTAACAGAGAAGGTAGGAGCAAAACACCCAGGAGGGAAATTACAGTTCATCAGTAAACAGACGAAATATTTAATCAAAGATACTAATACTCATTGCAGCAATTACTGACTACTAATTACTTTGTTGGGACACAAAACTCTCCCTCACTCTCTTTCTTTTAGTGTGTGTGTGTGTGTGTGTGTGTGTGTGTCTGCTAGTGCATGTACACAGTGGCTTTGGAGGGGGAACAGGAATGTGGTAAAGGGGGGAGAGAGGGGGAGTGGTTCAAAAGGTATCCATGGATACTGGTGCTCAAGGACAATGCTGATCTGTAACTGTGCTACACTGTCAAACATGAGTGGTGAGCCTAACTCACATATACACACAAATCACACAACAGAGTCCCACACCAAAGGACAGATTCCTGTACAAAATGGCAGAACTCCTCACCAAGGAACAGATCCCACATAAAAGAGTCTGCATATTCTGTCCTACACCAGAGGACACAGGTTTTACACCAGAGGACAGAGGTCCCATAGAACTCTCAATGTTCTCTCATCTGAACTGTCCTTAAACACCTTTACCAACTAACACAGGACTAGACAAGGAGGTGTCCTACATGGGAGTCTCGGGACAGAGGCGTGTTTGAGCACTGAGCACGCTGTATTACTGTTCCAGCTCAGGACGTTTCTAAAGCCCAGAGAGACATGCTGGTTTACTGGGTCCTTTGTCCTACACTGTGAGGCCAGTAATGTGGGGAGAAGTGGGGGTGTCTCCTGTGATGATGAGCAGTATGTGTCCCCGTGAACGCAAACACACCTGAGTTCTGTATCCTCACATTTGTTTGAATGCATATGTAAGAGCTTCTGTTTGCATGTCTCTGTGGGTAGAACTGCTTGTGTGTGTGTGTGTGTGTGTGTGTGTGTGTGTGTGTGTGTGTGTGTAGGTTTGTATGCGTTCATGTGTGTGTTTGTGAACATATGTGTGTGTATGTGTGTGTGTGTGTGTGTGGTGGGGGTGATTTATGTGGGAGTATTCTCAGTGAGTTGCTCACGGCAGTTGGAGACCATAAAGACGCTCAGTCCCTGCTGCGAGCCCCTCTCTCTATTCTGCCACTCCTCCGTCTCTTTCATCCCTAATTCTCTCCACTCTCCTCCTTTCCTCTCTCCATCCTCTTTCTCTTTCTGTCTCTCTCCTCTCTTCTCCTCTCCTCTCCCTCTTTCTTCTCTCTCCTCCCTCTCTCCTCTCCTCTCTTCCTCTCTTCCTCTCTCCTCTCCTCTCCTCTCCTCTCCCTCTTTCTTCTCTCTTCTCCCGCTCTCCTCTCTTCATTGTCATTCACAGTCTGTTCCTCACTGGCTCTCAACTTTTTGTATTTTCCTTTCAGCAGCTCCAGAAGTTTCGGGGGTGGGGCTTAGTTTGGGCGAGAGGAAGCAAGAGAAAGAGTGGGAGAGAGAGGGAGAGAGAGAAGGAGGGAGAGGAAGAGAGAGGGAGGGAGAGAGAGAGAGAAAGAGAGAGACAGACAGAGAGGGAGAAAGAGAGTGAGAGGGAGAGGGGGAGAAAGGGAGTGAGAGATGGAGAGAGAGAAAGAGGGAGAGAGAGAGAGGGAGAGAGGGAGAGGGAGGGAGAGGGAGGGGGCTTTCCTGAGGACTAGCAAACTAACGAGGCTGAATGCACTTTTGAAAGAGAAGCTGGTGGTTTGATCAGAAGTGGAAGACGAACACGACACTGAACAGGTGAGTGACAGGCGGCAGGTGTGTGTGACTGAGACAGGTGTGTGTGACTGAGACAGGTGGGAGGGTAGAGGGAATTGGAATTAACATTAAGAAAGCAAACGGCGGGGCAGAAGAGGGGGGTGTTGTTGTTGTTCTGGGGCACTTTAACGAGTGGATGCCCTCTTATCCCTCCACAGCGCTAGTGCCTGTCACACTGTGGAATGCTTGTTTGGGGCCCTAGTGCTGTGATTTTATTTAAATAATAAACATTGTTTACAGCTGGCAAAAAACAGTAAAAAACAAATGAAAAGAGAGAATTGCCTTAATGCTAATAACACAGTGGGTTACTGTGAAACTTTACAAAGCTTCACAGAACTAATGGCCATGTATTATTATTATTATTTATACATTTTAACTCCTGTGCGTCTCAAACTGTTTTCATTAAATACATTATGTATGATGTGTTGAAGAAACAATTAAGCCTTGTTATTCAGTTTTTATGAGCAGATGAGCCACTCATCTGTGATTATCACCCATGCTTAAAAGGACTTAGACATCCAACAGGTTGACTGATTCCATGTTGCATATCCACGTCTGATGCCACACGTTCCATCACGAGCACGAGCAGTGAGTGTGGCCGCGTGTTTCGGCAGGAGCAGGTAGGTCTCCGCGTCTCAACGTCTCCGCGTGTCAACGTCTCGTTCGGGGTCTGGCGAGCACCGTGACCTCAGGGTGCGATGCAGCGGGAGGACGTGTCTGCCCGGGAGGAGTTCAGCTACACCCACATCCCCACCCTGGAGCGGGGGAGTGGGGGCGGGACTCTGAGTCGGCGGGTGGAGCGGGACAGCTACACGGTGGATGTGAGAGCCAGCGACCTGGAGCTGGACCGCGCGGACGTGCTTCACCCGTGTTTCAGCTACCGGGCCTGGATCTACAGCGTGCTCATCGGGGTGAGGGCGCACACACAGGACCACTCCACACCAGGCTGTCTGCTCACACACACGAGTTAATGCCACCTCTCCATCTCTGTGCTGGCATGGGTGTGTGTGTGTGTGTGTGTGTGTGTGTGTGTGTGTGTGTGTGTGCGTGCGTGCGTGCGTGCGTGCGTGCGTGCGTGTGTGTGTGTGGGTGGAATTATCAGTGCAGTCTCCTGATCACAGCCGGCTTCTCACTCTACCTGGGGAATGTTTTTCCTGTCGCCATGGACTACCTGCGTTGTGCTGCTGGCTCGGTGAGTGAGTGAGTGTGTGTGTGTGTGTGTATGTGTGTGAAAGCAGCAGGATAGAGATGGTTTAAGCACCTTCCCTCACTGTGTAAAGCACACAGAAGCACTGATAGAACTGCACTGTAGAAGCTCTGAGCTTCCCTGCTGTCAGTTCTCGGCACCCTAATCCTAACCCTAATCCTAACCCTAATCCTAATCTCTCACTGTTTGTTGTATCATGCCTCGCTCTGACTGCTCAATTCTGCCGTTGGTTTGGCAGAGCATCCCAGCCGCCGTGGCCAGCTTCACCATCGCCACACGCTGGCGTGTTGCGGTAAGTGTCTGTCTCTACCTTGTGGGTTGATCTGTCTGCCCATCCCTCTGTTGCCTGCCATCTTAGCAGACGCTGTGAATGATGCTGGTGTCGACGCCATTCCTGCTAGGTGTCTGATTTTCAGCTGGTGTATGTTTCTACGTTTGCCGTGACAACCACGTGTCTGGTCTGGTTCGGCTGTAAACTGGCTCTGAGCCCTTCAGCCATCAATGTGAGTTTGCCACCACGTTGTGGTCTATTCACGTGACCCATTCGGACAATATAGTTCACATCTGAACATGTGACTCATTCAGACACTAATGTTCACATCTCAACACATGACCCATTCACAACTGAACACACACCTTCACACGAGCATTCACACCTGATCCACTGAGAGTGTTCATGGGTTCAAGTCTGAACCATTCAAACAACAGCATTCACATCTGAACACACGTATATATGTATATATATATATATATATATATATATATATATATATATATATATGTATATTAGGCAGTAACAGTGTTTGTTCTCGTGGTTAAATCAGATCAACTTTAATTTGATCCTGCTCATTCTACTGGAGGTCCTCATGGCCAGCACAGTTATCTTATCAGCTCGCTCTGTGGAGGACTGCTGCAGCCACAGCAAGGTTTGTATGTGTGTGTGTGTGTATGTGTGTGTGTGTGTGTGTGTGTGTGTGTGTGTGTGTGTGTGTGTGTGTGTGTGTGTGTATGTGTGTGTGTGTGTGTGTGTGTGTGTGTGTGTGTGTGTGTGTGTGTGTATGTGTGTGTGTGTGTGTGTGTGTGTGTATGTATGTGTGTGTGTGTGTGTGTGTGTTGAGATGTTTACTATAATGTTTTAGTAATTGTGCTGGTTTCCGACGTTCGTCTGGTGTCCGTTCTGCTTTCATAAAGATGGCGTCGCTCTCTCTTTCTTCATCGTGCCTTTCTTTTGTTCAGCCAGCGTACGACGGCCCTGTGACCTCGGCCGTCTTCCCCGCACGCCTCCTCAAGGCCTACGCCGTGAGTCAGCTACAAGAGAAAGACGGAGGGAGTGGAAGAGAGATAGAGAGAAACAGACCAAAAGAAACAGAGGAGGGCTAGAGAAAAAGAAAGAGTGAGAGATATTTAGCAGTTGTTCTCTCTGGAAAGAGAACGATTGCTAAATAGAGCAAATTAAAAAGGGGATTTATATGCACTTTTATACTGACATCAAGATCTCAGAAAAGTGCTATCAGCATTAATCTTCAGTCACATGTGATACACTGTGAGTGCAGTGAACAGGACTCTGATCTCCTTGGCTGTGGATGGTGTGCAGGTGATTGAGGTGATCATCGGGATATCTGCAGTGTTCGGAGGCATCATCGCTCTCAACATAGACGCTCTGCTCCCAAGTCCCTACCTGTCTGTCACGTTCTTCTGGATTCTAGTGGCTGTGAGTCCTGTGTGGTGATTTTCCACAGTCTGATCACACTGGTTCTCTCTCCTGTAGATTTAGGAGCACAGCAGTGCCTCCACGAAAGGAGGCTCTAATAGTCCCAGGTGTGGCTGTCTCTGAAACGCTCCTCTGTTTCCCTTGCAGTGTTTTCCCAGTGCCATAGCCAGCCATGTGGTGTCAGAATATCCCAGCAGGTGCCTGGTGAGTCATCTCAGCCTTGCCAGGGTTAATGTGAGATATACAGACGTCTCAGTGGGAATTCAGCACTCTCATTACTTTACTTAATTTGTCTCTGCTTTGATACTCTGCTTTGTTACTAATCTCCCTTTCACCACTGCCTCACCAGCTTTTCCACTGTCTCTTTCATCCCCTTTATCAATCTTCTCTCTCTCTCTCACTCTCTCTCTCTCTCTCTCTCTCTCTCTCTCTCTCTCTATCTCAGGTAGAGATGTTGATTGCTATCAGCAGTGTGACCTCCCCGATGCTCTTCTCTGCCTCTGGTTTTCTGTCCAGTAGCGTGCTGAGTTTCATTGAAATCTTCCTGCATGAGGTGCCTGCAGAGAAAGTGAGTCAGGTCTAAAATGCACAAGAGTCCCTGAACAATATGCCATATTACAGGAAAATGGAAGCAAAAGCACATTCAGTGTGTCTGCATTCACCAGAATAAGGGAACTCGTTAACTGGCCAGTACATTGCTTGCATGCTGAGATTTTGCAAATGCCCAGAGCTTCAATTAATCACTACTGCCACCTATGGGAGATCTTATCCAATATACTTTAATAACTGACCAGTCATAATTTATCAGTGAACAATTAATATATCAAATTCATAAAATACAGAATTGAGCAATATCAACGTACCCTATTATTTCAATGGGCAAAATGCCTGTACTAATGTAACTCAACAGAAATAACAATTATGAACAAAAATATACACATTACCTCCCTATCATGGATGCACATTGCTGGTTAAAGGTGTTTGAAATGAGAGTGACGAAGCTGTGATGATGGTGATGAAGTGTGTATCAGACTGTGTGTTCCACATGCAGCAGTCCTATGACATCCTGCTGTTGATCCTGATGGTGCTCCTGTTGACTCAAGCCTGCCTCACGCTGGCCACAGTGGTGCACTGCGCCTCCTACAAGAGTCAGCTGCACACGGCACCTCCAGAGTGGGACGAGGGTCCAGAACAGGGACCACATCTGGGCGAGGTGCACACACACTCACACATATATATATACACACACTCACACATATATGCACACACTCACACATATATACACACACACTCACACATATATACACACACTCACACATATAAATATACACACTCACACATATATACACACACTCACACATACACACACACTCACACATATATACACACACTCACACACATATATATATATACACACACACTCACACATATATATACACACACACTCACACATATATACACACACACACTCACACATATATACACACACTCACACATATATACACACACACTCACACATATATATACACACACACACACATATATACATACACACACTCACACATATATACACACACACACACACATATATACACACTCACACATATATACACACACACTCACACATATATACACACACACTCACACATATATACACACACACACACACTCACACACACACACACACACACACACACACACACACACACACACACACACACACACACATATATATAAAAACATACATGAATACAAGAATAATGTGTATATGCATAGCATCAGGAACATGTCTTCATGTACTGCCAAATTGCTGAAAAAACATGCAATATGTTTTATTACAGTAAGTGCACAGTACTTTGAGTATACCAAAGGTGAATATTCCATTTTGCATGCAACACTGGAAGAATATTTGACCATTACTGTAATTACATGTTCTTGTTAGAACACAAGTATGTGTTCTTAAAAACAGCCAAGTGCTCTCTCAGTGCTGGGTCCAGTGCTGGGTTCAGTGTTGGGTTCAGTTCTGGGTCCAGTTCTGGGTCCAGGGTTGGGTCCAGTGCTGGGTCCAATGTCCAATCGTCTCTGACCCTCCCCCTAACCTCTGACCCCTCCCCCTCATCCTTGACCCCTCCCCCAGCTGCAGGTCTCCAGTAACACCCTGCGCGAGTTTGACAAAGACAAGGCCTGGAAAGCCGTCGTGGTCCAAATGGCCCAGTGAGCATCTGTGATGATTGGGAGGGGGAGGGGGGGGCTGTCTGAGAAGCAGAAGGAGCACATACAGTATGTGTGGAGGATGACACGCGTGTGGAGGATGACACGCGTGTGGAGGATGACATGGGGAGGGACGTGTGGGAGGGGAGGCAGCAGGGAGGGAGAACAAATGTAGCATAATAGAGGAGAGCAGCTCAAATGTGGGTCGTACTAGTGTACTATGTACTAGTGTACTATGTACTAGTGTCGGGATAAAACTGAAATGGTTCAGAATACCTGAAACTGTCCAACAGCTTGTGAATGAAGCAAGGTCACGTCGGTTCAAGAGGACGGGAATCTTTTGTCTTTTGTATATCGGGTTTTGTGCATAAAGTTCTGTAGCTTGTAAGCTGTTGCTTTTGTTATGTATTATATTCTGTGAGTGAAGGTACTGGAGGAAGTTAGGAATGAAGTTTAGAGGGAAAAGCGCGTGGGTGTAAACTTGTTTGTGCTGGATTTTGCCACAATCTAATTACAAATTTAACCATGGTGTCTCTAGTCACGTATTCTCGTTATACATCACACCTGGCGCCTGGAGACACCTGTGTTCTAGAGTTAGTGTCACTAAAGAAACAGCCAGCTATGTCTCGTCTGACGGCTGAATGGTTATAGATGTGGGACGGAGCTGAGCACAGAATGAGAGGGAATCAGAACTGTGAAGAACTGGTGGCATGACTAGTTTAGACTGGTGTAGACTGGTTTAGAGCCTCCTGTACAAATATCCCACCTGCTGGGACTCCCGCCTTGTTTATATGAACTGGACATGTGAACAAATGAAATGTGAGTTAATTTTATACTGTTGTAACAATGCACTTCATGTACAGTGTTTATTAGGTAAAAGCACAAAGAACAGAATATATGTGATCTGGAAGAGAAATGAGATTAGTATATGATTATTGATACAGTAGTACTGCTGCCATATGTCCTATACATAACCCTAGTATGTCCCATACATAACATTAATATCCTTTTACATGTTGGAAAGTGTATCCTGGTGCCTTAGACAAATAAAACCAGCGCTTTGTAAATGTCATGTGAATGTACATCTACTGATTTTAATATTGAATCTCCATCTCTCACTCCCTTTCTCCCCCTCCCCCTCTCCCTCCTTTTAGAGTGTTCCAATATTTTTTTCTCAAAATATACATTATGAATATTTCTGTGTTTTTCAGGATGTAGGTTTTGTGTGATCCGTGCAGTACCACGCACTTTTCCCTTTTGTGCAGTGGAAAGATCTTGGGTGGAAATTACTGGAATGTTCTTTTAGTGTTAAATGCTAATTTCATCTGTTTTCAGGCAGTAATGAGTAGAGAGAGCATTAGACGTCTGTACCAAGAACAAATATATGGCCTACAGTACAGCCATAGGGGGCTAGACAGTGGAGCTCATGGTTTGAGTGTGTACACATTAGATTTAAAATGAAACAATAGCTGTGAGATTAAGCACAGAATGTCAGATTTGCACCTCTAGTCTGACACGTCTCTCCTCGTCAAGACCAAAGAAACATAAACGTAATAAAGCAGGGCATTGTGAGAATGGAATCATGGCTGAAATATTAGGTATATCAACAACAACAACAAAAAACCTGTCTGACACATTGTTAAGAAGCACACTGGTGAGTTTAGCTGTAGCAAGCAATGTAGTGAATGACGGAAGAAGTACTGGATGTTTGGAGAATGCTACGCTAAACATCACAGCCTGTACTCTTCTGGAACAAAGTCTTATAGACAGATAAAATGTCCTAGACTGACAGACTGAGAAAAAGTCAGCATATAATGCAAAAGGTCTCCTCATCTGTGAAAACATGGTGGCATGGACTGTATAGATCTGTAAATAAACTCATTTTGTCTTTGCTCAGTACAAGGCAATGCAGTCTTTGTATGGGCCTGTATGGGACTGTATGGCTCTATATGGGCCTGTATGGACCAGTATGGGACTGTATGGCTCTAAATGGGCCTGTATGGGCCTGTAATTAACTATATGAGGCTGCATGAGTCTGTATGGGTCTATATGGGCCTATATGGGCATGCAATGAACTATATGAGTCTGTGTGGGCCTGTAATGAACTGTATGAGTCTGTGTGGAACTGTAAGGTCCTGTATAGGTCTATTATTGTCCTGAATGGGCATGTATGGGTCTATAATGAAATACAGGTCCTTCTCAAAAAATTAGCATATTGTGATAAAGTTCATTCTTTTCCATAATGTAATGATAAAAATTTAACTTTCATATATTTTAGATTCATTGCACACCAACTGAAATATTTCAGGTCTTTTATTGTTTTAATACTGATGATTTGGCATACGGCTCATGAAATCTCACTAAATTAGCATATCATGAAAAGGTTCTCTAAATTAGCTAATAACCTAATCATCCGAATCATCAAATTAACTTTAAATACCTAAACAAGATTCCTGAGGCTTTTAAAAACTCCCAGCCTGGCTCAAAACTGCAACCATGGGTAAGACTGCCGACTTGACTGCTGTCCAGAAGGCCATCAATCACACCCTCAAGCAAGAGGGTCAGACACAAAGAAATTTCTGAACAAATAGGCTGTTCCCAGAGTGCTGCATCAAGGCACCTCAGTGGGAAGTCTGTGGGAAGGAAAAAGTGTGGCAGAAAATGCTGCACAACGAGAAGAGGTGAGTGGACCCTGAGGAAGATTGTGGAAAAGGGTCGATTACAGACCTTGGGGGACCTGTGGAAGCAGTGGACTGATTCTGGAGTAGAAACATCCAGAGCCACCGTGCACAAACGTGAGCAGGAAATGGGCTACAGGTGCTGCATACCCCAGGTCAAGCCACTTTTGAACCAGAACCAGCGGCAGAAGCGCCTGACCTGGGCTACGGAGAAGCAGCACTGCAAATTTTGCATGTCATTGGGAAGTCAAGGTGCCAGAGTCTGTAGGAAGACAGGGGAGAAGGAAATGCCAAAATGCCTGAAGTCCAGTGTCAAGTACCCACAGTCAGTGATGGTCTGGGGTGCCACGTCAGCTGCTGGTGTTGGTCCACTGTCTTTTATAGCAGCAAGCTATCAGGAGATTTTGGAGCGCTTCATGATTTCATCTGCTGAAAAGCTTTATGGAGATGAAGATTTTATTTTTCAGCACGGCCTGGCACCTGCTCACAGTGCCAAAACCACTTGTAAATGGTTTACTGACCATGGTATTACTGTGCTCAATTGGCCTGCCAACTCTCCTGACCTGAACCCCATAGAGAATCTGTGGGATATTGTGAAGAGAAAGTTGAGAGATGCAAGACCCAACACTCTGGATGAGCTCAAGGCCGCTATAGAAGCATCCTGGGCCTCCATAACACCTCAGCAGTGCCACAGGCTGATTGCCTCCATGCCACGCCGCATTGAAGCGGTCATTTCTGCAAAAGGATTCCCGACCAAGTGAATTATTTGACTGAACATAATTATTTGAAGGTTGACTTTTTTGTATTAAAAACACTTTTCTTTTATTAGTCGAATGAAATATGCTAATTTTTTGAGATTTTTGTTTTTTCTTTACTTTTTTTGCCAAAATCATGAATATTAAACCAATAAAAGGCTTGAACTACTCCAGTTGTGTGTATTGAATCTAACATATATGAAAGTCTAATGTTTATCAGTACATTACATAAAATAATGAACTTTATCACAATATGCTAATTTGTTTAGAAGGACCTGTATATGAGCCTGTATGGAACTGTAAGGTCCTGCATGGGCCTGTAAGGGTCTATTATGGTTCTGAAATCAGAATCAGAATCAGAATGCTTTATTGATCCCAGAGGGGAAATTGCAGAATGGGCATGTATGGGTCTATAATGAACTATACGAGTCTGTATGGGTCTATATGGGTCTATAATGAACTATATGAGTCTGTGTCGGGGCCTGTGAAACTGACTCATTACTTTTTGTCAGTCCTTTTGCCACTTACTTACGAAAACAACGAAAACAAAAGTCCTGAAACAGCAGTAGCGTCTCAGTTAAGATTACAGTAACATTGGTTATGTCTAGTCCTAGAATTGATGCCTGCAGGTGGTCATCTTTAGAAAGGGATCCACAACCAAGTTCTGTCCGTGAGAATGGTTACATAATTTGGTCATTAGTATAGATACTCGAGGTTCCCAGGAGGGTGAGTATGTTTAGAAAGGACAGTAATCTGATGACGGTTCAAGACACAAAATACCGCTGATAATCTGATACGATTTTCAATGCATGGCGCTGACTTCACTGCGAATCCAGCTGCGTTGCAGTTGCGCAGAACCTATATTTGGAAACGTCGTGATAAACGTCGCCCCAACCGGTACAAACTGGCTTGGGGAGGGGGTGGTGACATTATTGTAGCAGAGGTCGTTTGTTTGCGAAACTCTTGCTAACCATAAGAAAAATATCATACACCTTATAGCTCATTTGCTTACTACATTGCAACTTAAAATAAAAATAACGATGGCTCTATTTCTGCGGTTAACACCACAACAGTTTGAGAAAACTAATTTTAGAGATGGAGTAGCTGAATCAGCAGTTATGTTACTGAAGTAACTGTATGCCTATACTCAGCAATAGTATGTGCATAATGTAGTATATGTAGTATATAGTATATTATAAAATACACCATGTGTAACAGGCTAAGCGACATGATATCTTACAGGCGTTATTCTTTCAACTTCTCGCTCGACTGTTAAGCGCACTGAAGGTCAACTCATAATGATACTGGATCGCGAGACCGAGCAAATGCGCGAGACAGAGCACTCTCCTTGGGGTCAGCGAGGATAAGGAGAAAATAAGACTGAAAATCAGAGGGAAAAGATCAGAGACTGGCGGGGGTGGAGGAGAGGCGGTACAAACCGGTATACCCGGATACACGCTAAAACGGCTCGCCCGCACTGCAGATTAACTCTTGTAATGCCGAGGATGCTATTGGTGAGTACCGGCTATATTACACACTGGCTTTTAGATCTATGATCGTGACATAGTTGTCTTTCCAGATAGCAACAAATGAACCGCTATTTTGTCACCGGTACCGGTACTTTACCGCTGTCCGTTGACCGAGACCGCAGGTATGAGGCACATCATATAAGCATAGAGTCTGGTACAACTCAGTCCTATCTGTCTCTCTCTGTCTTGGTGTTCCACTCTTCACGTTAACGCCACACACACCGTCTACATTCCAAGCCACAGTGCTTCAATCACAAACGAATCAAAACGTTGCACTTATTGTCACTGCTAAATCTTCGAGTGTTGGGTCCGTTTCAGCACCAACGGTTGGACAGCACCTCTTAATCAGGCGACACCAGCCGCATGTTTGACGGGATCTCACGTTTAGTTTTAGTAGTCTGCTGTCTGCTTAAGTATTTGTTTCATATTTCATTTAAGTATGTAATTGGAAAATTCCATAATGCAGCACAACTTAAAAATATATAATCATATTTATGCTTACCGATTAACTCTGTTATCGTTTGAAACTTCTTTGTGGGTAAAATCGAGTGGAATATTAGATACAGTTCATTATTATTGGTATTTTTTTACAATGCTCGAGACGACCTCGGGGTGAACAGACAGTTAACTTCCCACGTTAAAGAAAACGAATTATGTAGTTTCAAACGATTTCCTAATTTCTGATCATTTAACATTCTGTCCCCAGAAAAACCGTAGCTTATCCCGCTCCCTTTATAACATGCATGAAGTTGTTTTCTGACTAAGACGTCATAATTCTTGATATCTACACCACCGTGAAGGATTTGTTGTGGTTCACATCGTTAAGGTCATTATGAAGATGAGTTGGGTTAAGACTAAGGAGTTATGTAGTGTGATCTAATGTACTGTATAATTGTCAAATAATTTGATACAAAAGCTGATTTTTCTTCAGAGCATTCTAGTACCGCTTCACTGTGTCCATGCAGAACGCAGCCTACTTACAGCCTACTTAAAGCAGGTTGTCAGTTGAGGTCAAACTTTTTCTCTAAACGAAACTCCTAAGCGCAAGGAATCAGTGTGTTCGGAAGCAGAGAAATCCGTCACAGTGATAAATGATTCAGGAAGAGTCGGGATAGAAACGTAAAGACTAAATAAGTGAAATCGTTAGTCTTAAAAATTGTTTTAATAAAACAATAAAAATCACTATCTTCAAAAAAGACTAAATGTGATTAAATGTGATTGTTTTGTGCGAAAAGAGTTAAATATGCTCAGAGAGTGCTCAGTATTAAAACCGATCAATGCATTAACCTAAGTAGATAGGTAGCTTATATAGAAAGGTAGGTAGCCTATGTAGGTAGTCTGTGTAGATATGTAGGTAGCCTATGTACGTAACCTATGCAGATATGTAGGTAGGTATCCTATGTAGATAGGTAGGTAGCTTAGGCAGATATGTGGGTAGCCTATGTATGTAACCTCTGTAAATATGTAGGTAGCATGTAGATATTTCTTATATCTCTCATGATGTAGGTAGTGGAGCATTTAGCAGAGCAATAATGTATAACCTCCAATGCTGTAAGTTATCAGATGATCAACTCACACACGCTCTCTGTAACACACACACACACACACACACACACACACACACACACACACACACACACACACACACACACACACACACACACACACACACACACATTCCTTTGACTTATGCATATAACATTTATGCAATGGTGTGTGATTCTATAGGAGGCTGTGTACAGGTGCAAAATAAGAAAACACTAGTACGATGATCTTAAGTATTTCGATACATTTTCAAGTCCTGCAATTTGGAAGGATGCTTTGATTCATATAAGCTCAATGCACGTTAAATTGAATTTATTGGGGGAAATCCTTGTATTTGTGTTTATTGTGGGCAGTGCTGGTCTAGGATGCAATAGGAAATTTTTGTCTGCAACAAATTTTGTATTTATAAGCATACTTTTACAATTGTTTATAATCAAGTGTTTGAAACCTTGCTGGGAGGTGGGGGTTCGCCTAGGGTTACAATAATAGTGGTTTGTGCTTCCCACACAGATCTACTTCACTAGAGTTAACAGAACCGTCTGTCACCACCACTACAGTTCAAGCACAGCAGTAACAGTCCCAAAGTGTATTTGAGGAAGCATTTGAGGTTGCATGTGAACAGCATTTGAGGCATTTGAGGCATCTGAGGTAATCTGAGGTAATCTGAGGTAAGTCTTGAGGTATATGAACTGTGCCAGTAACACTGTGTTTGGCTTGCAGGGTGTGTGCAGGCAGGGCTGGTAAATGCCTCCATCAGCCCTCAGTAACGGAGCACTGGTGCAGAGTGACACTGTATCTCACCTCATGCTCCTGCATAGGCAGAGAACAGCACCACTCACGACCCAGCACAGCCAACACCACCCACAGCACAGTCATCACCACCCAGCACAATCAACACCACCCAGCACAGCCAACAGGACCCAACACAGCCAATACGACCCAGCAAAGCCAAAAGAACTCAGCACAGCCAACAGGACCCAGCACAGTCAACACCACCCAGCACTGCCAACACCACCCAGCACAGCCAACAGGACCCAGCACAGCCAACAGAGCCAGCAGCAGGACCAGTTACTGCAGCCCAACACTTGTGATCGTGCTGTGATTGTGGATGTGTCCTTCATCGTCTGTCAGCACACAACCTTCCCCGCATAACCACCACTGACCTCGCCGTCTCCAGCCAATACGGTGACGCGTCGGAGAGGGGACAGCTGGGCCATCTGATCGGGCGTGTTGTGGGTTTAGCCGTGGGTGGGCTGCAGGTGCCGGATGCAGAATCTCTTCGAGCAGAACTTGGACATGGCCACGGCTCTGCTCGCTGGAGAGAAGCTGAAGGAACTGATTCTTCCGGGCTCCTCGCAGGATGAGAGGGGCGGAGCTCTCGCCGGACTCATGGTGCAGCTCAAACTCGAGCTGCCCTTTGACCGGGTCGTCACCATAGGAACAGTCATCATCCCCATCCTGTTAGTCACCCTGGTTTTCACACGAAACTTTGCAGGTTGGTGTTTGGGGATGGGCCAAACGTACAGCCAAATGTACTGATCAGTTCTGACGTCAGATCTCTCTACATATCTACATACTGAATACACTGTCCACCAAACCTCTGTGAGACCTCCATATGTGGCTTTTTTAGTCTTTATTTCATGGGATGCTAGAGTCAGAATTTTCACACGGTCCCCGTAACCCCACAAACTTCACTGTGTCCACGCTTTACACACGGTCCCCGTAACCCCACACACTTCACTGTGTCCACGCTTTACACAGGGTCCCCGTAACCCCACACTTCACTGTGTCCACGCTTTACACACGGCCCCTGTAACCCCACAAACTTCACTGTGTCCACGCTTTACACACGGTCCCCGTAACCCCACACTTCACTGTGTCCACGCTTTACACACGGCCCCTGTAACCCCACACACTTCACTGTGTCCACGCTTTACACACGGTCCCCGTAACCCCACAAACTTCACTGTGTCCACACTTTACACACGGTCCCCATAACCCCACACTTCACTGTGTCCATGCTTTACACACGGCCCCTGTAACCCCACACACTTCACTGTGTCCACGCTTTACACACGGTCCCCGTAACCCCACACTTCACTGTGTCCACGCTTTACACACGGCCCCTGTAACCCCACAAACTTCACTGTGTCCGCGCTTTACACAGGGTCCCTGTAACCCCACAAACTTCACTGTGTCCACACTTTACACACGGTCCCCATAACCCCACACTTCACTGTGTCCATGCTTTACACACGGCCCCTGTAACCCCACACACTTCACTGTGTCCACGCTTTACACACGGTCCCCGTAACCCCACACTTCACTGTGTCCACGCTTTACACACGGCCCCTGTAACCCCACAAACTTCACTGTGTCCGCGCTTTACACAGGGTCCCCGTAACCCCACAAACTTCACTGTGTCCATGCTTTACACACGGTCCCCGTAACCCCACACTTCACTGTGTCCATGCTTTACACATGGCCCCTGTAACCCCACAAACTTCACTGTGTCCACGCTTTACACACGGTCCCCGTAACCCCACACTTCACTGTGTCCATGCTTTACACATGGCCCCTGTAACCCCACACACTTCACTGTGTCCACGCTTTACACACGGTCCCCGTAACCCCACACTTCACTGTCTCCACGCTTTACACACGGTCCCCGTAACCCCACACACTTCACTGTGTCCATAGTTCCATTTGCTTTGGTCTTTGGGTTTTTCTTGGCCCTTAGACGCCTTTAAACAACCGTCTGAGATCATTTTCATTAGCGCACACCCTCCTGCACATTTGCTATGAATAAATCAGAATAAATCAGAAGAAATTGTATAGTTATGTGAAACGTTTACCTTTAAGTATAGATTTGTTAATGTTAACTAAACAGGGTATGCGTAGCCTAGCACTGGAGGAGCTAAGTGCAGTGCTGAGATGTGGGAGATTAGGGGAGAGATTAAGGGAGGGAGGGCTGAGAGGAAGAGAGCCAAGACCCCCGGGAGGGGGGGGCTGTTACGCTGAACGCTGCGTCAGTCTGACTGCAGAGCAGCATAAACCAAATGTGACCTACCACAGAACTGCTGGGGACACGTATAGGACATACAGGCGCAAATACAATAGATCCATGGATGACGTTATGCTAGACTGCTTACAGAACACATTTAGAGTTGGAAATAGATGTTCATAGATTCTAACAAATCATTTAAATGTGATATTCTGCTTGAATCCATGCTAGAGCATTAAAACTTTTGGAGCTATTTGTCCATAGCAAAGTAGAAATAAAAATTGATTTCTTTCTGAGTAGTGTAAATTCTTTGCAATATATATGGAATTGAGAATGTGATCTGTTTTCCTGGAGTGATGCGAATCTCATTTTCATATATGTGGTCTCATCATAATGAGACATATTCAGCAGTAGCGTATTGGGTTAGCATCAGGCAGAGGAAAACCTAGTGACCTTTTCATATTCTGTCGTGCTCTGTGGTGTAACTAATGTCCCACTCAGTCTTTGTCCATTACTTTAGTACTTGTAGTGATTCTCAAGGCTGTGCAGACATTCTGTCCCAGGCACTGTAGAGAATTAATGGACAGTCTGGAACATGTTTCTTCAGATGACTCCAGCTGTCTGCGTTTGCCTGCAGGAAGATTCTGTTACAGTATCTGATATGTTGTTTAGTGTTTATCACCACACCAATCTTAAGGACAAGCTCATAAACAAAGCCTGTTTTCTGATCTTCTTCTACTCTTGTTTGTGTTAAAGAGGAATCAATATACTGCTACACCCCACACAACTTCACCCGTGACCAGGCCCTCTATGCCCGAGGCTACTGCTGGACGGAGCTACGGGACGCCATTCCAGGGGTGGAGCCCCAGCTCCGGCCCTCGCTGTTCGAGCACAAGTTCCTGCCCTACGCCTTGCTGGCGTTTGCGGGGATCATGTACATCCCAGCTCTGGGCTGGGAGTTCCTGGCCTCCACCCGCCTCACCTCGGAGCTCAACTTCCTGCTGCACGAGATCGACAACTGCTACCACCGGGCGGCCGAGGGCCGAGCGCCCAAGATCGAGAAACAGATCCAGTCCAAAGGACCCGGCATCAGCGAACGCGAGCGGCGCGAGATCATCGAGAACGCGGAGAAAGAGAAGTGCCCCGAGCAGAACCTTTTTGAGAAGTATCTGGAGCGGCGAGGGCAGAGTAACTTTTTAGCCAAGCTGTACCTGGCGAGACACCTGGCCATCATCTGCCTCAGCTCCATCCCCATATCCTACCTGAGCGCCTACTACGCCCGTCAGCGGCAGAACGAGTTCACGTGCGCTCTGGGCGAACCGCCCGACGTGAGCAGCATCCCCGAGCTGCGGCTGAGCGTGAACTGTAAGCTTCCGGCCGTGCAGCTCCAGCGCATCATGGCCGCCGTGGACATCGCGCTGCTCTGCACCGTCAACCTCATCATCCTCCTCAACCTCCTGCACCTGTTCGTGGTGCGCAAGTCCAACTTCGTGTTCGACAAACTGCACAAGGTCGGCATCAAGACGCGCAGACGCTGGCAGAAGTCGCAGTTCTGCGACATCAACATCCTGGCCATGTTCTGTAACGAGAACAGAGACCACATCAAGTCTCTGAACAGGTTGGACTTCATCACCAACGAGAGTGACCTGATGTATGACAATGTGGTTCGGCAGTTACTGGCTGCCTTGGCCCAGTCCAACCACGATGCCACGCCCACTGTTAGGGAGTCTGGGATCCAGACAGTGGACCCCAGCATCGATCCCTCTGTTCTGGGTGTGGGGGAGCTGGGAGTAGAGACGGTCATCAAAAGATCCCGGAAGAAGATCAAGTGGATCCCCTCATCTAACCCTCTGCCTCAGTCCTTTAAAGTAAGCGGAAATGTGATCACATGTAGCATTAGCATGGTAATGAACAAAGTGTTAAGTCAAAATGTCAGTGAATATGAATGACTGAATTGTGCCAGACTGAATTGTTTTATAAGAAGTACTGCGTTGTGTTGCTACACTACTGATTCAGGCCTCACAAGCTCGGTATGCTTTCTACTCCAGTTGGACACTCAGAAAGGCATTTAGCACTGATACCACTCAGACCTCATTTGTGGGCTAAATTATAACCGAGACAAGATCATAACGGGTCCTCAATCGTTTTCCCGGATTCCATGAAGCGGATTCCCTTCATGTTTTATGGAGTGGAGAAACGAGTCTCTGCATAAGCTGTTAATGAGGAATCATGATGTGTAAACGCCACAGAGCACAAGACCTATTAAACACTGCAGCATTATGCACCCTCATATAACTCAAGTCCATCAACACTATTTTTAATATGTATCTAAAGTCTCAGAAATGATGATAAATGTATCTTAGGAGTCTTTCAGATGGAAAATCATCATCTGTGTTTAAATGTGCAGGAGCCGCTAACGTTGTCTCGCTTGGAGAACAGTATGAAGGCCGAGAAACCCAAGCCAGTGCGTCGCAAGACCGTGGCAGACAGCCTCATCGCCCCTCTACTGGACAACAAGAGCACTCCCAACCCTCCCAAAGGTGACCAGCTACGTCAGGCCCATAGCGAGCTTGAGATCCCTCCAGCATGTCCGCATGAGGAGCAGGTTTGATCAACGTTATGAAAATCACCTGTTTAATCTGTTTATTAATATGCAGAAACAAACAATGGCACAGACAAGAAGCACACTCGCAACTTCTCCCTGGACGTCCATCCGTACATGTCAAATATCTCAAAGCCTAAATCCGAGATGACTGAGACCCAGCCGCCGCCTGCCGGCCACTCCATAGACACTGTGTACATTGAGGGCACTCACTCTATCGTCCACGTCTCTGCGGCCCTCAGTGGTAACTGTTTTCTGTTTTCTTTTGTCTGTACCGATAAGTCCTCTTGTCACATAAATTCAGTGGTTCTCTGCATAACCCGGAGCATAAGCCACAGCTTCATCTGAAGAACTGTGGTCTGTACAGCTCAATATTATATAACCATTCATCATAATGATTTTCTGTGCTATTTTTTGCATTAACCTTTAGAAAAGAACGACCCTCCTCCTCTGTCTACCACCACTGCCTTTTCCACGGTGACCCTCTCCACCACCTCCTTCATGAACGGAGGGACGGCTGGCTTACATCCGCCCGAGTCCCCTGAGAGCAAGGATCCGCTGGAACAGAACCCCGAGCCGGAGACCCAGCTTGCGTCCTACGGCTGCAAGGCCTCCCATCCTCTGCTCAGCATCCATCACACCCTGTACGAGGACGAGGAAGAGCACCGTGGCCATACAGACAAACTGGTTGAGAGACCTGGTGAGCTCATCACTGCAGGAGACTGTTGATGGAGTTTGCACGCACACACACACGCACGGACACACACACACACACACACACACACACACACACACACACACACACACACACACACACACACACACACACACACACACACACTTGCACATCTCAGAGTTTGCACTTAGTTTAGATATTTCATGTCTTGATCTTATCTAGTTCTTGGAGGGGTGGGGTGTGGGGAGAAACTGCCAGCAATGTGCTGATCACCTCATATGACATCACGACCCCTCACGGTACAGCGCACATCACCTTATCACCTACAGTGCTTTAGTTGGAAACAGCGAAGATCTACACTGTCCACCAAGGAGCTCATAGAAGACAGTGGAACAGCTTTATTAGAAAGGTGGACCATGCACATACAGGTATCTTAAAGATGTTTATTTGCACCTCAGACACCAGTAATGATGGAAGACTTATGATGGAACACTTGTGATGAGACAGTTGTGATGGGACAGGTATGATGGAACTGTTCTAATGGAACAGTTCTGATGGAATGGTTGTGATGGAACTGTTTTGATGGAACAGTTGTAAAGGAACAGTTGTGATGGAACAGTTGTGATGGACCAGTTATGATGGAACAGTTGTGATGAAACAGTTATGATGGAACAGTTATGATGGAACAGTTGTGCTGGAACAGTTATGATGGAACAGTTGTGATGGAACAGTTATGATGGAACAGTTGTGATGGAACAGTTGTGCTGGAACAGTTATGATGGAACAGTTGTGATGGAACAGTTATGATGGAACAGTTGTGATGGAACAGTTGTGCTGGAACAGTTATGATGGAACAGTTATGATGGAACAGTTGTGATGGAACAGTTGTGGTGGAACAGTTATGATGGAACAGTTGTGGTGGAACAGTTATGATGGAACAGTTGTGATGGAACAGTTATGAAGGAACAGTTGTGATGGAACAGTTGTGATGGAACAGTTATGATGGAACAGTTGTGATGGAACAGTTATGATGGAACAGTTATGATGGAACAGTTGTGATGGAACAGTTATGATGGAACAGTTGTGATGGAACAGTTGTGCTGGAACAGTTA
Organism: Brachyhypopomus gauderio; assembly: GCF_052324685.1. Classification (NCBI taxonomy): domain Eukaryota; kingdom Metazoa; phylum Chordata; class Actinopteri; order Gymnotiformes; family Hypopomidae; genus Brachyhypopomus; species Brachyhypopomus gauderio. Next base: position 7,034,597 of record NC_135212.1, read on the forward strand.
TGATGGAACAGTTATGATGGAACAGTTATGATGGAACAGTTGTGATGGAACAGTTATGATGGAACAGTTATGATGGAACAGTTGTGCTGGAACAGTTATGATGGAACAGTTATGAAGGAACAGTTATGATGGAACAGTTATGATGGAACAGTTGTGGTGGAACAGTTATGATGGAACAGTTATGATGGAACAGTTGTGCTGGAACAGTTATGATGGAACAGTTATGATGGAACAGTTATGATGGAACAGTTGTGATGGAACAGTTATGATGGAACAGTTGTGATGGAACAGTTATGATGGAACAGTTATGAAGGAACAGTTATGATGGAACAGTTATGATGGAACAGTTGTGGTGGAACAGTTATGATGGAACAGTTGTGATGGAACAGTTATGATGGAACAGTTGTGATGGAACAGTTGTGCTGGAACAGTTATGATGGAACAGTTATGATGGAACAGTTATGATGGAACAGTTGTGATGGAACAGTTATGATGGAACAGTTGTGCTGGACGTCATTTCAATTCCAAGAGGAATCCTTGGTGCTCACTTAAATAGAATGGTTACCTGAGACATTCCAAAGGAAAAGGGTAGGAAAATTAATGAAAATTTATGCTGGTGTTTTATAGACCTCCCAAAACGTATATTCTGAATCAATTGGACATTTCCCACAAGATTTCATTTTATTTTACTGTCATCTGGTTGCCATCCTTTTGTAGATTTCAAAAGATATAGAAACGCAATATAGATATTCTTGAATTATGCAAATGCACACTATTGTTGTTGCAATAATATGTATATTTGAAATATACACACAGCACATACAGAACATATGAACACACCCACCATTGCGTCATGTTATTCTACAACCAGGCCAGCAGCAGTTTGTGGGAGCCTAATGGTCATTTCATCTTTGTGCACTCCTGGTATCAGGAAAGAAGGTCAAAAGCAGGAGTGTCCTTATTATGACCACAGAACCATGATGAATTCACTTACAAGAAATGGGTGCTGTGATTACGTTACGTGTAATGGGACATATTTATGGGAGTACGGGCAGACAGGGCAATGGACTGTATGATGGCTAATGCAGTAATGGAAGCAGCTGGAAGAACAGAGGATGACTGCTACCTCTCCAGCACAATCACCAGCTGAGTGTCCACAAGGACTGAGCCTATGAGACACACCTCCAGCTCCCATGTCACAATGAACTCATGGAGTTGTGTCACACCTTACACAACCTATAAGGATCCTGCGCACAGCATTTGAAATAAACTATGGAACTTTGTGAAAGTAATAGTTAAGAAATAGAAAATATGACCCATCATTGTAACTGTGTAATACATGCCTTATTTTGCACTGTATTATGTCCACTAGTAATTACAAATTAGATCTCTTTCAAGCATGTTATAAAACCAGTTGAGAGCACCTGAAAGAACTAAACATGTTGAGATGTATTCCTTCATATGATCATGATCATCTCTTATACACAAATCAAACTGCCAACCATTGCTGAGCGGTGTGTCCATGGACGTCCATCTGTCAGGGTCTCTGTGTTCATGGATCACAGAAATCTCAATGCTTACGCAGCAGAAAGCGAAGGTCTGGAGTCAGTGAGGCACGGTGGGCTCAGAGCCATTTATTAATTTACATACTGTCATATGCTTTGAGACTTTCAGAAATATTCAGTTGTACTGTAGATGGACTTCAAGTAGCCTGCTTATTTCTAAAGTATACCAAGAATACTTCAAGCATAACTAAGATATCACATTAATTATATACTGCCTGTTCATTATACTCAGTTGCATTAATGAGTTACAGTTTTTCTCAGTCGATTTTGGTACATTTCTCACATCATGGTTTACATTGGCATCACAATAAGTGCATTTCTCAAAACAGTTAGTGCCAACAGCAAAACTCAATGAAATACCTGCAAAAGCACATTCTTCACTCAAAATTCTTTATTTTTGCTTCAAAAATATTTAGGTCAGTCAATTTGTCAGTGCCATCAGAGTATCTAGTCTGTGTGCCATTACCTATGAACAAGGCAGTCAAAATACTTAGTCATGTTGTCAGTGCAACTATGTCACAGTCAGTGCAGACTGTAAGTATATTCTGAGGCAAACTAGCTAAGCTTTTGATTTCAAGAATGCTGCACATTCTGTGGCATATCAAATGAAACAAATGAAACAATTTTCTTGTTGTGTGAAAATGGAACCTCTGCCCCCCCTATGGGCTACACTTAATATTCTATGGTATAAGAATGCAAAAATGCAAAACAAAAAATTGAATACAGTAACATCAGAATTTCTGTCAATGTGCAGCATTACAGCAGAGAGCACATTTCTGAATTACATACATGTTTTCTCTATGAAGTGATTGAAGACACAGTTGTTCTTCCAATATTCGGCTGCACCCAACGACCAGCTTGACATACATATAAAACATGGTCCACAATTGTTGCCCTTATTTCACTGTTTTGTCCCCTCAGACTTACACCACACAGTCTTACCCCTCTACACCACATAGTCTTACCCCTCTACACCACATAGTCTTACCCCTCTACACCACATAGTCTTACTCCTCTACACCACACTGTCTTACCCCTCTACACCACACAGTCTTACTCCTCTACACCACATAGTCTTACTCCTCTACACCACAGTCTTACCCCTCTACACCACATAGTCTTACCCCTCTACACCACACAGTCTTACCCCTCTACACCACATAGTCTTACCCCTCTACACCACATAGTCTTACCCCTCTACACCACATAGTCTTACTCCTCTACACCACACAGTCTTACTCCTCTACACCACACTCTTACCCCTCTACACCACACAGTCTTACTCCTCTACACCACACAGTCTTACTCCTCTACACCACACAGTCTTACGCCTCTACACCACATAGTCTTACGCCTCTACACCACACAGTCTTACTCCTCTACACCACACAGTCTTACGCCTCTACACCACATAGTCTTACCCCTCTACACCACATAGACTTACTCCTCTACACCACACAGTCTTACTCCTCTACACCACACTGTCTTACCCCTCTACACCACACAGTCTTACTCCTCTACACCACACAGTCTTACTCCTCTACACCACACAGTCTTACGCCTCTACACCACACAGTCTTACGCCTCTACACCATAGTCTTACTCCTCTACACCACACAGTCTTACGCCTCTACACCACATAGTCTTACGCCTCTACACCACAGTCTTACGCCTCTACACCACACAGTCTTACTCCTCTACACCACACAGTCTTACGCCTCTACACCACATAGTCTTACGCCTCTACACCACATAGTCTTACGCCTCTACACCACATAGTCTTACTCCTCTACACCACAGTCTTACTCCTCTACACCACACAGTCTTACGCCTCTACACCACCACACAGTCTTATGCCTCTACACCACATAGTCTTACGCCTCTACACCACATAGTCTTACTCCTCTACACCACACAGTCTTACTCCTCTACACCACACAGTCTTACGCCTCTACACCACATAGTCTTATCCCTCTACACCACAGTCTTATCCCTCTACACCACACAGTCTTACCCCTCTACACCACACTGTCTTACCCCTCTACACCACAGAGTCTTATCCCTCTACACCACACAGTCTTACACCTCTACACCACTCAATCTTACCCCTCTACACCACACAGTCTTACTCCTTCTTGGCTGTTCACCCTGTACATTGCCTCGTGTTTCCATTATGAGACATTGTGATACTGCAGTGTTTAGCGTCTATAAATGTTTGCCAATTACAGTAAAGGTTCATGAGACGCACCTCTGACCTATGGTTGAAACCATTGGTCGATCTAAACCTTCACAAATTCCCTTTCTTACTGTAACTGAATGTTCACCTGTGAACAATTAAATCAAATTAGGATAAATTACTAAAATGTAACAAAAAAATAATAATAAATAAATAAATAAATAAATGTAAAATGATGCCTTAGAGATTATGACAACATGTTCAGCACTTCTGCATGTAATGACCTAGGCGATGACCTAAAGACTAAATATTTTGGAGGGTAAGACAATTCAACACACCAAATGTTTTACAACACATTTTGAAAAACATGACTTAAGCAATTGATAATGCAAAAAACAACAGACAGTTGTCCATGTCCACTTGCAAAATGTACAAAAGCATTTGCAAAATGTGAAACACAATCAGAAATGCAATTACGATGTGCACAAGTGACAAGGAGTTGTGGAGATTGAATGGACAGTTTTGAGAATTTCAAATCTGATCTGAGAAATGAACCAAATCGACTGAGAAAAACTGTAACTACAACTCAAAAACATCACCTTGTTGGAGTTGAACAAGCTTGCCCCTCACTGTATTTCAGTTTCACATACACACACATTTAACTGCATTTAGAATAGGAACTGTAGCTAAAATGGGTCTGATTAGTTTTTAGGCAGGTCAGGTAGAATAGACTTTAGCGTTATTCGACATATCCTTGACAATCCCTTGTGGGATATTACTGGGAAATGTTTTAATGTATGTAGTGATGATGTAAAAAGTATCTAAAAAATACTTCACTGACTAAATGATTTAAAAATGTCTCATAGGTGTGATATAGGACTCTTATGTCAGAATTGAAGATGACCCTAGTACCTTTATATGTGTATGTATCTTCAAATCTACATGGTTCTAGGTAAAGTTCTTTCTGGCTTCAAAATTATGTGAATGTAATTTTAGAACATTTTCTCTAAACATCTTTGGGTGTTTCTGCATCTGCACATCATCATCATCAAATCTTATGCAATACTGATTTACACATGATTAGAAAGAGATTACTGATTGGTTAAATCTTGTGCCATCTAGACCGTAACCTTATATGTCATTTATCTCCACACACAAAGATAAAACACATTTAATGGCTGATATTGCCATTCTAACATAAATCTCCTCTGCTTAAGTATTACATGTATCAGGTAGGAAAGTTGATGTGTAACAAACAAAGTATAATGCACCAACACAAACCTATAACACTAACAGCATCTCGCCACAGCATTGCCTTTGTGTACCTAGTTACACTGTTTCTCATGGCAGCCTGAGTAGCAAACTCGGAACAACCTTGAGGCTTTTGGTACATATACAGGTCACCAGGGAGATCACTAGTCTGTTGCCAGCGTGGAGTGAGAGGAGAGTGGACACAAATGCTGAGAGGAGTGATATTTATTAGGGGAAAATCCAGAGACAATTATTTGCACAGTCCAAGGTCATAACAAGACAGAGACACAACTGACATGAACTACAGGCTCAGACATGTTTAATATAGAACATTATCTAAACAAATAAAAGACATAAGACAACCATACAGCACAAGCAAACCGTGAACCATCAAATAAGAACACTCACACAAATGATCCAGGACAGAATAGACAAACACATAAACCAAAACAAACACTAACTTGAAAACCATAACTGGAGACACTCACACAAACTATAACAAGAGCTGCACACAAAACAAAGACCAGCAAAGAAACACCAAACACACAGGACTTTAAAACACTGGGATGACGAGGGGACCAAACAAGAAACACCAAACACACAGGACTTTAAAACACTGGGATGTCGAGGGGACCAAACAAGAAACACCAAACACACAGGACTTTAAAACACTGGGATGTCGAGGGGACCAAACAAGAAACACCAAACACACAGGACTTTAAAACACTGGGATGTCGAGGGGACCAAACAAGAAACACCAAACACACAGGACTTTAAAACACTGGGATGACGAGGGGACCAAACAAGAAACACCAAACACACAGGACTTTAAAACACTGGGATGACGAGGGGACCAAACAAGAAACACCAAACACACAGGACTTTAAAACACTGGGATGTCGAGGGGACCAAACAAGAAACACCAAACACACAGGACTTTAAAACACTGGGATGACGAGGGGACCAAACAAGAAACACCAAACACACAGGACTTTAAAACACTGGGATGACGAGGGGACCAAACAAGAAACACCAAACACACAGGACTTTAAAACACTGGGATGACGAGGGGACCAAACAAGAAACAGGTGACACTGATTAACAAGGGGCGTGGTTACAAATAGACAGGGGGGACCAACTGAAGTGACAACACGAGCACATGGAACAAGGAAACAAGAGACATGACTGACAGGTGGGGGGCGGGGCTAGACGTAACAACTACACCCTATTTAATGGGGCACCTCAGAGTAGTGTTCCCATGCCCCACTATAATCAATAGAAAGCCGACATGAAAGCTTTAATGTTTTACATTGTAATCTGGATTGTTGAGCAGAACTACATGACAAACATTAGTGCCATGTTTATTCACAACAGGTAGACCTACTACATTTCCCATAATGACCCAGAATTCTTCTAAATGCCACTTCCAGCTAACACAGTTTCAGAGCCAGTTTCTCTGTTCACTTAAAAGGCTAGAATTTAAAAGCAAGTGAACCAAGCAAGATATAATGTAGTAATAACACATACACTTACAGTAAAGGCTAACCACTTATAATCATTTATCCTACCAAATTAGACCACTGTAACAATATTATTCAATTGAAATGTTATTAAATTATTATACAAAAATAACTTTTTACTCCTGAAAGAAGTGAGAAAACAGTCAGAAATGAACAGGGAGCAAAACTGAGATGAGAAGAAGAGACAGAAACAGTGGGAGCACGTACAGATCAGGTAGAAGCAGTAAAAAGGAAAAGAGAGAGAGAGAGAGAGAGAGAGAGAGAGAGAGAGAGAGAGAGAGAGAGAGAGAGAGAGACAGGCAAAGAAAGAAAAAGAGACACAGAGACAAAGAGAGAGAGAGAGAGAAAAGAGAAATGAGCAACAGAACAGGGATAAAGAGCCTTATATGCACAATTTTGATTGGCTGGTAAGATTAAAGCTTGGGCCTCACACACTTAAGGGCGGTGGGGGGCGGGTGGCAACCGGGTCTGTTGTCCTGGGCCTCAGGGTCAGAGAAGCAATAAGACATTAACTAATTTAAATGATTGTGCGATTGCTTGATTTAATAATTGAAGGGGTACTAAAGGGGCGGAAGGGAGGTGAACACTTCGTGTTCATGCCCCGGTCCCCAGCAAGTCTGTCAACTGGCCTGAGTAGTGCTAATAATATACAGCCTAATAGTAGACTTGGGCATTTTCATCCTGTTAGCTTGACTTTGCTATCTAGTGTCGGGGCAAAATATATATTCGTATATCGCGTATTTATATTTGTATATAGTGTAGTTGATGTTGATTCCGTTTGGTAATAGTGGCCATTCTGTGGGGTTGTTTTTCCAGTAACTTCCCTTTCACTCCCTTTTAGGGCGTACTCACACTAGGCTCTGTGATCCGGGCCCGGTGTGAGTACGCCCACACTAGTAATCTTTTCCCCAACGGTGGGCCTGGATTTCCCTCAGATGGCGCTATTTCTATGGCATTTGTTTGGTGTTGTCGTACTAAGAACTCTGAAGTTTGCGACAGGTGCATTTACATGGGAAAAAATCATAAATGGAGAATAAATAAACACACTGCAAGTATGATGACCGGTTACATTTATAGGAAAGATTTTCGTTCGAAATTACGTCATTCTGTCTTTTTTATCAACATTGAGACCACAGTTAAAACACATGAACATAAATTGTATTAAACCATTTTAGTAATTTTATGTCAAGACTTGTAATAATTCACAAATGTATAAAACATCATGTGACAAATCAATTGCGTGCTGTAACGCCATATCCGGACGGGATTAGTTTTACATGAGGTGAAGTAATTTAGGACATGATAACGCAAATACATCCTATAGCGCCTCCTTCCTTGAGAACAACCGCGTTTTTCCCGCAAGATACAACAGAATATTTACCACATCGCTGTGAGAAGAGTTCCTTTTGTGTATGACAAAAAGCTATATAAAGACCTAAACCGAACATATAAGCTTACATTTAACTGAAGATGTATAAACACAGGTTGTTCTAGCTAGCATTAGTATTCCAGTTTCAAGTATTCAGTATTCAGTTTCAAGTGTGTACATTTGTGTCTAACCTACAGACACGGCAAAAGTTGATTTTCCTTCTAACCTCTTGTCCTCGGTTGAAAGGCGGTGGACTACAATACCCAGAAGTCCTTGCAGAAACTCGGGGACCGTATGACTCTTTTATTTGGATCAAGCTGTCTCGCTGATGTGTCGTAAGTTTCGTCGCTTCTTGTGAATGTAATAAGCGTTCTGTGCAGTTTTTTTTTACAGTTTGTAATTATTTTGGTGAGCATTCTGTTGTAATCATTAAACTATACGATCTGACACCACGACGAGACATGTTTATTCAAACTCTGAAGTAAATAGTTTATCTGAAGACATGTAGCCACCTCGCTAGCCGGTTAGCCACGGTGCTAGCTATCTGAGCTAACTCTCTTTAGGCTGAGTAACCTTACAAGATAACTGTTACCTTCCTCCACAAATACCAACAGTTTTGTTGGTTTTTTTAATCGAGCTGTCGTCGACACCCTCGTATCAGATTGTCAGAGCTTTGTGATGAACTAACTAGGTAGTAACCAGGTGGTGAGTACATGTTTCTTGGTATTGTGCTAGTTAGGTGGCTGCTGAGATTGCAGCTAAGTCATCAGGGTGCCCAGGTCGGTGATCCAGGTTTAGTTAGTGTGGATACTGTGTTTTACTGGGCTGCTCTGGTACCCAGTGAGGCTGGTGGTACAAACAAACCCACTGGACTACCTCCACAGCGAAGCCATGGTGAAGGTATACGTGGTCTTGGGGACAAGATGCCACTTGAATGATGTAGTTGACCACGTCTGTGGTGTCTTCTCAGATGCCAACGCCATTGTAACACAATCCGCCTATGAAGCTGACTCAGTTAAATTTACAAGTCTTGTTTCTTGCTAGAGAAACTGAGGGTCCATTTGATGTGACGCCCCACCATGGATCAGGGACACAAGTCGGAGGTAAGGCTGGCTCTCCCAGCTTTGGACAAGCATGTGGTCTTCTTGGACATATTTTTCACTTAATATGTGTTTATACGATGTGATGGGTTAAAACATATAAACCATGCCGAATGGTTGTATACTAATCAAATCGTGATCATTTTAGACCATGATCGGTTTTGGTCAAAAATAGTCTTTCAGCTTGTATTTGACCTTTGCTGACAGTGACACCTGCTGACAGTGACACCTGTTGGATTAACGTGGTTTTCACTTAAATCTTACATTTCTACTATTGAAGAACATGACGTTATCCGTGTAAAAGAAATATGATCAGAGAAATTATGGAATGTGTATGTTCTTTAGTTAAATGTGTACATGGATTGATTTCAGCTGGTTGTTTGAATATATTAATTCGTTTTTGATCATCTAGAATTATGGCTAATCTGGACCTAATCCACACATGATTAAAACAACATATACTTATTTTATTTCAAATACATGTCGCATAAGTTGTCATTAGATATGCATACAGTTTTTTCATTGGACTTTATTTCCATGACAAGTTATTGCTCTTAAACTCCAGTCTTGGATGGCCACAATACAGACAGTGTTTACTGGACCTAGCTCTTAGTCAGCAAAGCATCTACAGTGTGTGGCAGATTTAATAAAACTTCTACAGTTAATATCTCAAAATGACCCTGTGGTACTAGTTCCTTTTTTTAGAAAGTGCTGATTAAGACTTGTTTATTTAGGTGGACTATTTCCCATAGTGAAGGAACATTCAGAACCTCATTTGGGCATTTGTGTTTTTTAATAGCAGCACTGATAACCTTAGGTACTATCTGGGTTTTAGTGTTCTGTTGCAACCCTCGATCATGCCTGATATTGATTTAAGCTGTTGTTTTGCTGTTGATTTCATGTTGGGTGGTGGTGGTTTTTCCTCGCAGGACGAGTCCGTCAGCCAGTGTGAGGATCACGAGCACTCGCGGTTTTCGCTCGGACTCTGTGAGTTTAACCACTGAAGGTCCTCAGTGTGTGCTAATGTGTGGCCTAAATAATTTGAATACCCACATGTGACTGAGTGTGTCTGTCGTACTGCTTTGTATATGAACTGTTCCTGGTACATTTCATTCTCTCTACCTCTCTTTCTCGTTCTTCCCTCGCTTTCTTTTTCTCTGTCTCAGCACTATTAAATATAAAGCTGAACATTCTCAGTGGAACCAGTAAGAAAAAAAGCAACATGGTAATAATAATTAAATAAAAAGAGCACTAATAAAATAAATGATAGATTAGCTGTAGACCCATGTTGCAGTAGGGTTTAGTGACATTCTGACCGGCTCTTAGGGTGTGGCATGGAGCCATGTGGTTCTCACATTTAGTTTGATTTATTTTCCTTGTTTGTGTGAATTTTGTACAGTAAAGGAGAGAGTGCAGTGCTCTGTGTTGACCTCACCACTCCCCCATCTCTCTCTCTCTCTCTCTCTCTCTCTCTCTCTCTCTATGCACATCCCCCCTCTCTCCCTCTCATGCACTCTCCCTCCCTCTCTCTTATGCGTATCCCCCCCTCTTATTCATGCTCCCTCTCACTCTTTTTCTGTCCCTCCCCCATCTCTCTCTCTCTCTATGCACATCCCCCCCTCTCTCTCCCTCTCATGCACTCTCCCTCTCTCTCTCTTATGCGCATCCCCCCCTCTTATGCATGCTCCCTCTCACTCTTTTTCTGTCCCTCTCCCATCTCTCTCTCTCTCTCCCTCGCTCTCTTCCTCCCTCCTCTGTGTAGCGGACTCCGAGGCAGTGGAGGCCCTGTGGCGGGTGCGTGCTCAGCGGAGACAGGCCAGTCCCGACCTCCCCGACACCGTAACACGTCTCACTACTTCAGAGGGCAGCGTGGTCTATCTGGTGGGCACGGCTCACTTCAGCGACAGCAGTAAGAAGGATGTGGCGACGGTGAGACTAGCACACTTGGAGACCAACAGGAAATACCCGCATGCTCAGGAAGAAGTGCAACATGTTGAGCATTAGTAAAAGCCTATAGTCATATAGACATGATAATAGTGATAGTCATTATAATTGCAGTAGTCATTATAATAGTAATAGTCATTTCAGTAATTGTCAGTTTTTCATTCAACTGAATCTAAAATCTAAATCTAAAATCTTTCCCTTTTTTTGCATCAGAATATTAGGAGGCCCAGTGGGACATTAAACTAAAATAGATGTGCATTTCTTGAAGAAAACAGTGTGTGCAAACTGCAGAAAGCAGGAGGTCACTACACCGTTGCTAGTAGTGGCTGTGGTATACCAGGTGGTTGCTGTGTATACAGCGGTTGCTGTTCATAAACAAACAGTATCTGGTGATACTGATTAGCTTCAAAATGCTCTTTCAGTTAATATGAACTGTTTACTGCAAGATAAGGGCTGTAGTGTCCAGTACTATTTTAAATATTGGTGAGTAACAACTGTGTCATGTTTCTTCTCTAAACAGTATCTTTGCTAGTTGTTCAGCCCACCTAGCAACAGAGGGGGCTTTAAATTGCCTGAGTCTGCTAACAGTATCAAACCCTAATCTCAGAGGTAAAACCAGAGGCTGCGCTGTCTTGCCACCACAGCTAAGCTTAAAGAAGCAGTGTGTAAGTGGCTTTGGATAAGAGTGTCTGGTAAATGCCCTAAATGAAATGACTACAATGGACACTGGTTTTCTCAAACCTTTTGCATCATGGGTTGTTGCAGCTGGACTGTAATTAGCTTGACCCCCATATTTCATAGTTTCCTTGAAGAGAATCTTGGCTTGGATGATAAACAGAATAAAGGTGTTGAAGACATAGAGTAACCTGCAGTTAGATGAATAGAAAGATAGATTTAAAAAGAATTAACTTGATCCTAAGAGAAGTAGTAAAAGAAATAGAAGAGAAAATGTAAAACAAAGAGAAAATAATCAAAATGAAATAATAATTGACCATCAAATTCAGGCTAAATAAGTTAATCTGAGTTTTGTTTTTTCTCCTTTCTTTTAAAGATACATTGCTTTATACATCACTAATGCATTCATGTTAACAAACTGATCATTTGACTTCCTTTATAGAAATTTGCCCTCGTGCCTGAGAGTTTCTGTCGGTCTAGTCAGAGTCAGACACACAGACAAGCGTCTGCAGCCTTCAGCACGGCCCTCAGGTGTCAGTCCAGTGTGGGATCATGGGGCTCCTTTATGTTTTGTGTGGTGGCTCAGACGATCCGGGCGGTGCAGCCAGACGTGGTGGTGGTGGAGCTGTGCCAGTACAGAGTGTCCATGCTGAAGATGGATGAGAAGATGCTGCTGAAGGAGGCGAAAGACATCAACCTGGAGAAGGTGCAGCAGGCCATTAAACAGGTGAGGCCCTACACACGCTGCTCACCGTGTCTCTGTCGTCATGTCACCCTCCTCACGCTCTCTCTCTTACATCTCCCCCTCTCTCTCTTACATCTCTCTCTTTCTCACGCTCTCTCTCTTACATCCCCCCCTCTCTCTCTTACATCTCTCTCTTTCTCACGCTCTCTCTCGCCCTCTCTCTCATATATCCCAGAACGGTGTTATGTCAGGCCTCATGCAGATTCTGCTGCTCAAAGTCTCCGCACACATCACGGAGCAGCTGGGTATGGCCCCTGGAGGAGAGTTTAGAGAAGCCTTCAAAGAGGTTGGTGAAGACAGATTCAGCCATCACTCATTCACATAAGCTCTTCACTGTAGCGATAAGTCAGCAGATGATGTGTGTCTTCGTGTAGAACACTGTTTTATGATTCCGCTTGATCACTCTTGGCACATTTCTGAAGTAGCAACATGACAGTCACAACCAGTTCAGACTTGAACAGGACCCTCTAAGATCCTCCTCCATTCCTCAGGCGGGTAAAGTCCCCTTCTGTAAGTTCCACCTTGGGGACCGGCCAATCCCAGTGACGTTCAAGCGTGCCATTGCTGCTCTGAGCCTGTGGCAGAAAGCACGGCTTGCCTGGGGGTTGTGCTTCCTGTCGGACCCCATCAGGTACCCGTCGTTCATCTCCTCTCTCACCGCTGTGCGAGAACCGTCCATCCACAGCCGTGACGCACAAGTGCACACTGACTGCCCCCTACAGGCCGTTATGTAAAGCGCGTCTTTGTTTGCTCACCAGCAAAGAGGATGTGGAGAAGTGTAAACAGAAGGATCTGCTGGAGCAGACCATGTCGGAGATGATCGGCGAGTTTCCTGCGCTGCACCGCACCATCGTGGCAGAGCGGGACATCTACCTCACGCACACGCTCAGACAGGCTGCCCGCTGTGTGGAGGCGCCCCCTAATGCCCAGAGTGAGTAGTGCACGCGGTGCCCCCTGCTTTTAGTGATTGGGGAAGTGCTATTAGCCTGTGGTAGGAGGAGGCATCATGCATGTTGATATGCAGTATGGATGGCCCCTGACATTACAGGTGTGTCGCCGCCAACGTCCAAACAGACGAGACAGGACCTTCTAGGACATGTTATTATAGGTGCTTTCTCTCACTCTGAAATATTATACAGTATTTGCATTGAATCACAGTGTTCTTGAACAAAACTATGCATGAATTGGCTGACAAGGGTAAATTAATTTAGATTCATTTAGTAACTGTGGCTTTCTGTTTAGTTGCTGTACTTTTCATATATTGTTCATAGGTACAAACAAACGCTGTCTGCAGGGAGGCAACTGGGTCTTGCCTCAGGATCAGAGGGGCCCATAAATGAGCACTATTCAATTATTTTAATTCTATTATTTTTAATATAATCTTGGTTGTTTCAATAATATCAAAAATGATTTAGTATGTAGTGGAAAACCTCACATTTTAGTCATATATATCTTATAAGGCCTTGACACATGTTCACACGGTTTTCTTTCTCACCCTTGTGTATAACTACGCATGTGAGCACTCTTTGTGTGAAAGATGCAGGCATTCATCATGACTGTAGCTTGCTTGTAGATAAGAACGTCCCGGGCACCCTCTGTATCCAAAATAATAAAACTCCCTGCTCGTTAGAGGGGCAGTGTAGCCTTGACCTGTTGAACCAGCAGAGGGAGGGATAGCACCCACCTCACCAGGCATGGACCGGACCAATGACACCTGACATCCAAAACTCTAGATTTATCTACTTTCCATTTTAATAGACTTTATATTATTTTGATATCTTACCCAAATGCTTCTGACTACTCTTGCTCACCACTAAGGTTCAAAATTTCAACGACAACATACATTGTAATGCACATGGATATACAGTGTTGTACAGGTGGACATTTGATCTTTCATTTATTGTTCATAGTAGTAATTAAGGCTTTTGACTTTGCTCAGAACTGTTAAACAAATGAGCTCTGGTATTTGATAATGTAGTATGTACTGCTTTCTGCATATTGCCAGTGTGAGTCTGTCTTATATATCCGGTCTGTGGTCTAACAGAAGTGCCTGCAGTGGTGGTGGGAGTGGTGGGAATGGGTCATGTTCCTGGTATTGAGAAGAACTGGGACCAAGAGTTCAACATCCAGGACATCATGAGGTGTGTTTTGTATTCTGTGAAAAATCACAGCACCATCTTGAGGAATTTCATATTGGTCATTTGCATATAACTACCTATCTCATGTTTTATGACGTGTCTTTCAGTGTGGCTCCACCCTCTCGCTTTGGCTGGGTGTTGCGGACTGTGCTGAAGGGGGCGGTGCTAACCGCTCTGGGATATGCCTGCTACCGTGCTGGAGGGGGTGTGGGGAGGGTCTTACTCTCTCTGCCCTCTGTCCAAACACTGCTGGAGAATTTGCGACCGGCCCCTGCTTGACCTTTTGACCCTCGCTAACCAGGCGACGCGCTAAACACCAGTGGCCTTAAGTACAGGAGAACGTCAGGGAAAAGGGGGCGGAAATCGCCGATACGCTTGAGAACACAACCGGGTTTTGGGTGGCGGGCTTGAACCCGCCCCCTGTCTTGGGCCCGCCCCCTGTCTAGGACACACATCCCATCTCCCAGAGCTCTGTGTCCCTGCAGGCATGGAGCTGTACTGCCAAAGAAGTCAGTACTTCTTTCCTCTGTTTCTGTTTTCCCATTTTCTTACAATTCAACAGCACATTCTCACCCCTTTAGTTCCTTTGCCTCTCTATATAATGACAACGTTGATGGATGAATAATAATAATAATAATGTTTGCTTTTGAAGTGATATGTTGACTACACGTCTTATCCTATGTAGCAGGAACAGAATATGCAACATAGCTGGTTGTTTTTCTGATAATTAAAGACTTTTCTGTAATACTGAGTAACACGAGCCTGATAGTGCTGCAGTAAGCACAAAATGTCCTCCTTTTTACCATTAAGGTATTTAACATTTGTTAAGAATGAAAGAAGCATTACATGAATTAGAATTGTATTGCAAATTATTATATACTGTCATGGTAAATTTATGTAATAAGGTAATGGCATTTTGACAAGAGTGATTTTTTCATGTGTGTGCATGTGCGTGAGCCTATGTGTGTGTGTGAGAGATAGGGTGGGGTAGAGGGGGTTGTAGATGTCTCAAGAGTCTGCTGGCTGTTTGTGACCATGTCATATAACACCCACTTCCACTGGGTTTATCTGAACGCAGAAGAATGTGATCTGGAGGGGGAGTACAGGATTACTCATCTGTAACCTGAAAGAGTTCCTCAAATATTGTTCTCAGCCCACATCAGAGAAATCCCCTTTCCCCCT
The DNA here is from genome assembly GCF_052324685.1 of Brachyhypopomus gauderio. Lineage (NCBI taxonomy): Eukaryota > Metazoa > Chordata > Actinopteri > Gymnotiformes > Hypopomidae > Brachyhypopomus > Brachyhypopomus gauderio. Next base: position 7,050,262 of record NC_135212.1, read on the forward strand.
GTGCTCACTTTAGCTGACCGGATCTTCTTGGAAAACTCCATGTTGCAGTGTTCATTGTTGTAGGGCCCCTAGGAGTGAACACGCAGATACTTAATTGTTTGAAAATGGCACCTGGATGTGTGTGTATCATCCACTACTTAAAGGGGGAGGGGTCTGGACGGAGTGAGTAGGGTCTTTGTGTTTTCTGACCTCAGATGAGAACACAATATGTGTGTCACTTGGCAAGTGCCTCACTTCATGTAACCAAGAAAAGTGCTAACAGATAAGACTGGTGAGATTGATTGGTTTGATCTCTCCATCTGATCGTATTATTAATAAATGGGTATTATTTAATGGAGTCTTCTCATTTATACATGTATTCAGATCTCAGTTTCAGTTTTATTCACAGTCATTGTGAGTTCCTAAGTTTAAGTTTAGGCCTAGTGCTTTTTCACTCTGCTGCTGAGCATATGAAGCAAGGTGTGCCCCCCACCTGACGAAACAGCAGTACACTCCATCTTAAAATGTTTCCATCATTATTGGATTCGCTAGAATCAAACACTTACTATTACAATGTCCCTTACAATTATGACTCAGTTGCTGTCCAGTGAATCAGCATAAATAAATTGACAGGCTGTATATTTCTCAAACTCCACCGTCATTATTTAATACACGCTCTTCTCCAGAGTAAAGAAACACGTTTGTCAGTAACACAGTGTGATCTCTGGGAGTCAAGTCATGGACTTTGGGATGCTAGTACCTTGCTCTACTGCTATACCCATTTATTAAATACCTTTTAACATGCACTTAATTTATTATGTGGACCTGTGTTATAAACTTCCCAGGTCATGTAACCATGCTGGCATGAAGCATGCACACTGCAAGTCATGGTTAGAACCTGAAGCTTGTGTATGTTCCATCCAGGAGGTAGTCATTATAGAGACACAGCAAAAGATTGTTGACAAACTTTGTGTCTGGTGCTGTTCTGGGACCTGATGGTCAAAGTCTTTTGCTGTTCTAGAACCTGATTATCACAGTCTTCTGCTGTTCTAGAACCTGATTATCACAGTCTTCTGCTGTTCTAAAACTTGATTATCAAAGTCTTCTACTGTTCTAGAATCTGTAGAAGTTGTTCTACAACTTGATTATGAAAGTCTTCTGCTGTTCTAGAATCTGATTATCAAAGTCTTCTGCTATTCTAGAATCTGATTATCACAGTCTTTCTTTTCTACTGCTGCTTTTTAAATTCTGTGCTCATCTTGAGTGCGCTTTAAAACAGGCTTTTGTGTAACCTCAAAATCACCAGCAGTGTTGCATGATTTGCAATGGTTTTATAGAATTTTTATATTGTTTGAGCTAAATCTGTGCAATAATGACATCCTGTTTCTCGCTTTGGGAATAATTCTGAAGGGGAAAACTGCATTTTGAGCCGTAGGGTTGTTCCACCAGAGGCACGAAAGCCTTTGGTAATTCTGTTAAGAAGCGACTACATGGAAATTTGTTTGTAAAAAAATAGATAATTATGATATTTTATTTAGAGGAAAATGTACCACCCTTTTCATGATTTTCCCAACGAGATGCGAAAAATATCCATACTGCATTTTAATTTGATATTGGCCATATGAGGCACTGTGGGACAGAGAGGTGATTGGTCGAAGATAGTTTGCGTTTTTGTAATTTTTATCAAGCCAAATAAAGATTATCATTCGCAATGCCATTTTAATATTGAGTCGTATTAAATACATCCAATCGTTGTCTGTTTTTGTCTTTTCAATCTCTCAAATTCGACATTGAAATTTTAGTAAACTTTGGTTCCGACGTGTGTTTTTAGGGGGACCAAAAATAAAGGTGGACCGGAGATGGCCGTGTACGCCCATCAGGCAGCGAAACGCTTCAGTGTTGTTAGTTATGCAAGTCAGCAAAGTTCACTTGATGAGAGTTGTACATTTATTCCTTGGCTTGCTTTGAGATTTAGCTGAAGTCAATCGCGAATGGCCCGTAGTGCAATCGGTCACACGCGCCGTTACATCTCGTCTTCCGGTTCTGCTTTACTGAGGGCGTCGTTGTCCGTAATGGACACCACCGGTTCGGCGACTCGCCGTTCGCCACTGGAGCGGCTGAACTTTAACAACGTCGTTCTCAGAAAACTCCCTCTGGACGAACCGGACACCCCGGGAGTGAGAATAGTCCGCGGAGCCTGTTTCTCCAGAGTACACCCGCAGCCCGTCCAGAACCCGAGGTTTGTGGCCGTGTCTCCTGGGGCTTTGGCATTACTCGGGCTGAGCGCAGAGGAGGTTCTGAACGACCCGCTGGGAGCGGAGTACCTGAGCGGGTCCAAAGTGATGCCGGGCTCGGAGCCTGCTGCTCATTGCTACTGTGGGTACCAGTTCGGACAGTTTGCGGGACAGCTTGGCGACGGAGCTGCCTGTTATATGGGTGAAGTGGAGGCTCCGGTCGACCAGAACCCTGAACTACTCAAAGAAAACCCCAGTCGGCGATGGGAAGTCCAGGTGAAGGGAGCTGGACTGACTCCTTACTCCAGGTAGTAGAAACCCAGATCAAGACCGAGACTTGATAACGATTGTAGATCGCTAACTTTTACCATCTCGTCGTCAAAAACGAAACGAGGTCAGACCCACTTGCTCCACTCCTTCAGGCAGGCGGATGGGCGTAAAGTCTTGCGATCCAGCATCCGTGAGTTTTTATGCAGCGAGGCGGTCTTCGCCCTCGGGCTGCCCACCACTCGGGCTGGCTGCATAGTCACCTCAGACTCGCAAGTCATGCGAGACGTGTTTTACGACGGACACCCACGCGTGGAAAGATGTTCGACCGTGTTGCGAATCGCTCCGACCTTTATCAGGTAAAGCATGGTTTGCTTACGATCAGATTTTAATTATAGCCCTTCATGACTACCTGTGGTCTCAGATTTTTATTATTGTTGCTTTGTTAAAGGGTTTCAGATTGATGGAATGGTCTCAGTCCTAGATAACCTAAGTGTGAACACATTGTCCTGTGCTTGTGCAGGTTTGGATCATTTGAGATCTTCAAACAGGCTGATGATGTCACAGGCAGACAGGGCCCCAGCTGTGGACACGATGAGATCAGAGCTCAGATGCTGGATTATGTTATTGAAACCTTCTACCCAGAGATCCAAGAGAGATACCCAGACTTGGTGGAGAGGAATGGCGCCTTCTTCAGAGAGGTGGGCTGTAGTTAACACGCATTCATGTCTTAAGAAATTCAGAGGTTTTATATAATACACACATGATAAGACTGTAAGTAAAGCAGATTAATATGATTCCAGAAGTGTATTTTTCTGCTGCTCCTGATCTCCCACAGTATATGAAAAGTGCTGTGCACATGAACCCACCCAGCCTTGCCTACTGTGGGTGTAGCATAGAATTCCCTCAGCATCAGTATTCATGGCATTCATGATATTCATGGTATTCATCAGTGTTGACCTTATTCATGGTATTGGATTTGGCGTATGAGAGTAGCGGCACTGGAGAGGTCAGTGCAGCTGTACCCATCACGGGCCTCTCGCACACCTGCTGTCCTCCTTCATGGGACTCGGCCCTTGTGGATTCAAGGCGTGTTGGAGTGAGGGACAAACACTGTACTGCAGCATTCTCAATACTGATGGATCAGGGATGTGGGTCAACTGATGGAATGAGGCATTACAGTACATCATATTGTATATGTACAGTACATCATATTGTATATGTACAGTACATATAGCAGTTTCACCGTCCCAGTTGTGTACTTTAAGACAAGTTATTGTCACTGGCATATCCACACATTTACATGCATTTAATAATCTGATAATTGCACAAAATCAGACTATTACCAATGGTTTTCTTGAGCAGATACTGCAGAGTGTTTGATTGCCATTTCACAGTGGCTGCGTTTAATTCTGCCGATCCTGACCTGTCCTAGATGTGTGTGTGTGTGTGTGTGTGTGTGTGTGTGTGTGTCTTAGGTGGTGCGGAGGACTGCCAGACTGGTGGCACAGTGGCAGTGTGTTGGCTTCTGTCATGGAGTCCTTAACACTGATAACATGAGTATCTTGGGACTAACTCTGGACTACGGGCCCTTTGGGTTCATGGATCGGTACGGCCTCACACACACTCTACAGTCTCTGGCCATCGTATTTGAAAACATCTTGTGTTAACTTGGGCATTCTCCTGTGAATATGCTCATAGCTTATGCACTCTTACCAAAATGACACTGAGGTAAAGGAAACCATCTCTGTCCCTTTGTCCTCTAGAAACCAGGTGTCATGTCATCCGAGAGTGAAGATGACCCTTCATTAGTCACTTAGTAATTGAGCCAAACTGTGTCATCCGCTCCACTCAAAAGGCAGTGATGTCATTTGGGACATGAGTTCCCTGAAGTCTAAGTGTTGGGTCAGACTTTTCCAGGTTACACCACGACTCTGTTATTTCCTACAGCAATGTCATGTCTGCACGGACAAACGGGCCCATATACTGCTGTGCAAACGTGACCTCATTTGTACTTCCTTTGCCTGGATAGTGGAGCTCTGCTGGTGGGCGTGGCCTCATGTTCAAGGTCCATGTGGCCTGCGTCCCAGTTTTCATTTTAATCTCCGTGCTTCTCCTCCCTCTGAAGCTTCGACCCGGACTTCGTGTGCAACGCCTCTGACCACTCCGGCCGGTACTCGTACCGGGCCCAGCCGGAAATCTGCCGCTGGAACCTGGCGCGTCTGGCGGAGGCCCTGAGCCCCGACCTGCCCTCGGAGCGTTCGCAGGTCCTGCTGGGCGAGTTCCTGCCCCTCTACAACACATTCTACCTGGGCAACATGAGGAGGAAGCTGGGCCTCCTGATAAAGGAGGAGTCGGAGGACGAGATGCTCATCACGAACCTTTTGCAGACCATGCACAACACAGGTACCCGTGGCTGGAGATGATTGGGCAGGTTTTAAGAGCAAAAATACTGTGTGACTGAGCCACTCTCCGTCTATAGGTGCAGACTTCACCAACACGTTCCGGAGCTTGAGTCAGATCCTGGGCCCCGCGCGGGGAGAGGCAGCGGACGACTCTGAGGCCGTGGAGAGGGCCGTGGAGCTGCTCCTGCTCCAGTGTGCCTCTCTGGAGGAGATGAGGACCAGCAGCAGACCTTCAGTGGGAACACGGTTGTGACTTTGTTTCATTTCCTGGTGTTTGTGCACAGGTGTTAAATGCTAACAGTGTGTTGAGCGTTTGTTGCCCACTTGAAGAATCCAGCATGTTTATATCACATCCATGTTTGTGTTCAGTGCAAGACTATTATAATTAGATTCATTTAAAATTTTTGCTCACCCGCATGCATTCGATTTCAAACGTGTATTTTCATACAGTGAGTTAGCGATGCTGCTGTCCATGGCTCAGAGTAACCCAGCGCTGTTCCAAACGCTGTCGGATCAGACCCTGCTGGCCCGGCAACTGGACAAGCTCTCCAGGCTGAAAGAGCTGATGGAGACCACGGAGGAAGAGCTGAGAAGACAGCAGCGGGAGGAGTGGACCTCCTGGATCAAACAGTACAGGTGCGGCCAGGCCGCATGCGTTCAGCACTCTACACCGGGTCACAGAGCAGAGTGGTACCAAACAACCAGCAACTGCTTGGAACCCCATGTGATCTCCAGGGTCTTCACTAGTTGGAACAGATGGTTGAAAGCTACAACAAACATGTGACAGGGCATGTTGTAGGGCACTGAAACACCGCGGTAGAGACCCTGTGTGTTTTTAACAACACAGTGTTCTTGCATACATTTATACAAATATATTAATAAAATGCATGCTGTGTTTGCTTGCTTATAGGCAGCGGCTTGCTCGTGAGTACGAGGGAGAGAGTGATGTAATAGGCATACACGAGGAGAGAGTGCGTGTGATGGACAGCACCAATCCATGTGTAGTGCTCCGGAACTACATTGCCCAGAATGCAATAGAGGCAGCGGAAAAGGGGGACTTCTCCGAGGTTAAAAATCCACCAAAATGTAAATGGCTTGTTTGATAAGAATTGCATGTTTTGAAACATTGTTGCTAGAATGCACCCTCCACTAATTTCACCAGGTCCAGAGAGTTCTGAAAGTGCTGGAGAAGCCGTTCTGCGTGCAGGAAGATCTGGGGCAGCCTGGCTGGATTGGGGGAGGGCGGTCGGAAGAGGCAGGATGGAGGGATGAAGGAGAGCGGGGAGAAGATGCGGAGGGAAGTTCAGGCGCAGAGAGCCGTGGACCTGTTCCGTACTATAGTAAACCCCCAGCCTGGGCCACGGAGCTCTGTGTGACATGATCGTCGTAGGACCTTCAGGACAAGCCAACATCCAGTATAGAGGAAAGAGAGATTATCTTCTCTGTAGGCTGGCTGGCTGTCTGTGAAGGGCTTTGAGGTGCTACACTTCTGTCAACTAGTTTAGAAATCTGCAGAGTGATGGCTGGCGGTACATGATAATGTGTGCAGCTGGTTACCTGTGTGCTCTGTGTTTGACTGGTGATACATGACGACTGGGACCATCATTCTTCAATAGAAAGGTCTTGGTCTGAAAGACAGAGGCTGTAGCACATTATAAACTTGTGTGTGTGTTTGAGAGAGAGAGAGAGAGAGAGAGAGAGAGAGAGAGAGAGAGAGAGAGAGAGAGAGAGCGAGCGAGCAAGAGAGAGACTTAATGCACAAATTAGTGAATGGGAGTTTTTTGTAAACAAATGTAAACACCAAAGAAATAATAAAATAATCTGCCCTTGACTGCGTTTCTTATTATATTCTACAATTGTACACAATAGTTTTGTGCATCTTGCAATGTAACACCACGATAAAGCACTTTATTGATAAGTAGATGGATTTATAATAAATATTCCCGTTCTCGGCTTCGTAACAAAAATCTACGAAATGTGTTGAGCGAGGGGAATCTCTCCCATTCGACTTGGTAAAGGAATGTACTGTTTCTCGGAGCGCGTATTTGGCAGCATGTTCCCACACGCCTGTGTGCCGGTACAGGACACGAACACACGGGCTCGGCTCGCCTCCTCTCGTCTAAGGGGAGGACGTGATTCCGCTCACACGGTTTCTCCTTTTCCCTCAGCTGCGTGACGTGACACTAGAGGAGCCGAACCGGGCTGATTAGTGCTCACGGCGCAGCCGTGTCCCAGCTCAGGTGAACTCGGCTCGAAGGTGTGTGTGAATCCTCGATACCGCAGCCGCCTGCAACAAGGCCAATCTGGGGGGAAGAAACGATGACGGCCTGCACAAGACTCGGATATTATCGCCATGAAGTGAATAAGACCAAGTGGGAAGTGCCCGAGCGATATAGAGATTTAAGACAGGTGGGGACGGGCGCGTACGGAGTAGTATGGTGAGTGATTTGTGTTCCACAGTAGGCGACGTTAAAATATAATATCCATACAAGTTTACATTTATTTTAATCGTACTGAAGTGTATATTATCTTAGTAAGCAGGAGATGGTCGAGTAGTTTATGTGTTTTTTCTTAACCGCCGCTTTCTGGTGCCCTGTTTCCTGTTTCGTTGGCTGGTCTGGGCGGGGTGTCGGAGTAAACCTGTATTCACTTCGGAGGGCGTGTGGGTGCATCTGGTCCGCCAGCTGTTTACCTTATTGAAATGTGCTCAATGAAATTGATATAAGAAGCAGTGGCCACAACAATGTTTCAGTGACTCCCTTTAACACGGAAAAGTCATGTCTAAAAGTAGACAACGCGGCTACATGTATTTAAAAAAGGACAATTTCGCTGTGGTGCACACAGAACGCAGGCGCTCCAGGCGCTGACTGACAGGCTAGTACTCGCACATGTACAGGTTGTTTTCATTGCATTTCTCCGTAAAAAACCTTCCAAGTATTCCACTCGTGTTTTTTTTTCCAAATAACCGAGTACTGTCCGTGTTGTCCCTAGTTCTGCCGTGGACCGCTTAACAGGGGCAAAGGTGGCTATCAAGAAACTTCATCGTCCATTTCAGTCAGAACTTTTTGCCAAGAGGGCCTACCGAGAACTGCGCCTGCTCAAACACATGAAGCACGATAACGTGAGTAACTCCAACACGGCCTTATCCACGGCCAACATGCCCTGTGTATCTCGTGTAAGATGCGTGTGAAGCCTTCGTGACCTATTAACTGGTGTCTTTGCTTTACTGCCTGTAGGTCATTGGACTACTGAGTGTTTTCACTCCAGACCTGTCGCTGGATATGTTCCAAGACTTGTGAGCTCAGTTTCTGTTCCTACATTTGTGTGTGGTACTGGTGTGTGGTTCTGTTTTTAATTAAATTAAAATTTTAAGTAGTACAGAGTTCCATCTTCTTCTATTTACGGAACACGTTTCCCCCCAAAAAGAAATGGAAAACTGACAATAAAAGCTTATAAGTAAAGCTCCCCCACTCTGATTATATACTGATGGGTTTGTTGTGATCAGTCTGACTCCACCCCTTTCTTCGTCAGTTACTTGGTCATGCCTTTTATGGGTACTGACCTTGGAAAGTTGATGAAGATGGAGAAGCTTTCTGAGGAGAGAATTCAGTATCTGGTCTACCAGATTTTGAGAGGACTCAAGGTGAGTATCTTTACACATAGACACGTGCACTGTCTTCCTCACGCACACAGACTCACACGTAGTGTCTCCTCTTGTCTGCAGTACATCCATGGTGCTGGGATCATACACAGGGTGAGCTGTAGGTCCTTCTCCTCTGCCACACATAGCCAAGTTGGTTGTGTGTTCTTCACTCATTTCTGTGTGCTCTTACTTTCCAGGACCTGAAGCCAGGCAATCTAGCCATCAATGAAGAATGCGAGCTAAAGGTACCACACGGGCTTCATATATGAATAAAACAGTCAAGACAAACACTGTTCTGATCGCACGCTACCCGGCAGATCCTGGACTTCGGTTTAGCGCGGCAGGCAGACACTGAGATGACCGGATACGTGGTCACCCGCTGGTACAGGGCCCCTGAGGTCATCCTCAACTGGATGCACTACACACAGACTGGTGAGTCATGTCATTGGAGGGTGGAGCTCTCCCTCTGAGCCATGAAACTGATCTGGTGCCTTGTTGGGAGTGTGTGTGGTGAGGCCTCACTCTGAAGGATCACTCAGACCCAGAGGGATGGGGGCTTTGTTCCTTCTAGATCGATTTAGATCCTTAAGTAGACTCACTGGCTCCTTGGTTTTCGATTAAGTTGTCAGCATTTCAGTAGTCAAGAGGCCAATTTCAAGTAGTGATTTTAGAGAATGGATTTTATAGGTGCTGTGGTGGAAAGGACATGGTGTTTAAGTCTTCTTTTTCTTGTTTTCAGTGGACATCTGGTCTGTTGGTTGTATCATGGCAGAGATGCTGATCGGGAAACCACTGTTCAAAGGGAATGATCGTATCTGGCCTTTGATCAATCCACCTTACTCCATTACCCCATCCTCCATAGTTAGACCACCCTAGTCCTCTATATCCTTATAGATACATATAGCAGTGTCACATGGTCTTGTCTTTTATCTGTTGACCCTTGACCTGGACATCTCAGACCTGGATCAGCTGACTGAAATCATGAAGATCACAGGAACACCCACACAGGAGTTCATCTCCAAATTGCAGTCCCAGGATGTGAGATGTTCCTCAATCCACTAGCACTATGCTAGCACCGTGGATGTGCTTAAGATGCCTGTTCATGGAGAGATCATAGGTTGCCAGCGTCTTAACTATCTACTGTCTCTTCAGGCTAAAAATTACATTCAGAAGCTGCCCAGACTTAAAAAGAGAGACCTCCAGACCATGATGCCAAACATCAACCCACAAGGTAAGAGATTAGCATAACAGATGTGTGTCGGGAGATTAGCATAACAGATGTGTGTCGGTAGATTAGCATAATGTGTGTCATGTGCACCAGTTCTGTTTGGTGCACAGACGCACCGTACCGCTGACCCCTCTCCCCAGTCATCGAGAGGCCGGAGGCCCAGTTCCTCTCGGGCGTTCGGAGCGAGTCAGAGTCGTGTGTGCTTTCCTGTCCGCAGCCATCTCGGCGCTGGAGGCCATGCTGCTGCTGGATCCGGAGAGCCGTGTGACGGCGGCTCAAGGTCTGGCCCTGCCCTACTTCGCAGAGTTCCGTGAACCGGACGAGGAGACGGAGGCTCCGCCCTACGATCACTCGCCCGACAATGTGGAGCAGTCGGTGGAGCAGTGGAAGAGTACGTGGAAGCGCTGAGGCTGACGCCAACGTCCGCCGCCTGAGAAACCTCCCTCAACAACACAATCCAGACAGAATGTTGATTATTTGTTGAACTTCTTTTCTTGTAGAAGTTAAAGGAAAACTCTGATCATTTAAAACCCCATCTCATCTGTTGCCCATGACTCATTATTATGCACAATCATTTCAATGTCTTTCACCTAGATTAGATAAACAGAAAATTCAGTGATGTGAAATACTCTTATCGTGGGAAGCCAGGGGTGCTGGTTGTGAGAGCAGTGTGCAGTGCTATGGTAGTTCTTCAAGTCCGTGGACTTCTAATAGAAGTGTGTTCTGTTTCTCTCACCTTTAACTCCACTGTGCAAAGTTTGTACTGTAGAATTAACTCTGCATGTCTCGACTGAATACACACTGGTCTCTTTCCCCCCCCCCCCCCCCCCCCCCCCCCTTTGCTTTCTCTCTTTCCAGAACTGGTTCACAAGGAGATTTTAACCTTCAAGCCCCCTCTAGTGGTAGCAGAGGCAAAGGAGACTGCACTCTGAGTTGGAGTGGTTCCTCATTCAACACTCTGGCAGCTCGAACCACACAGCTTCCTCTGCCCCTCCTGCGTGTCCTTGTGTTCTTGCTGTATGTGTAAGTGTAAGGAGTGTGTAGGTACTGCACGTGTTCTTGATGTATGTCTACAGAGTGTGTACTGTGCGTGTTTTTACTGTACGTATATGTGTACAGAGTGTGTAATGTATGTGTGTGTCCAATGTCTGCACTGTGTATTGTATTGTGGTCATTTAATGTTCTCTATAGTTCTGCTGTAGTCTTAGATGAACATGATACGTGTCAATCTTGCTAGGTGCCTTTTGTGCCCAAGTGATTATTGTGAACTTGGGCATCTTGGTGTCATGGTGTTGGAGGTGTCATGGTGTTGCCTGTCTGTCTCAGAACAGCTGTGGCCCTGGAGTCGAGCACAGCGCTAACACACTGTTGCATCCAGTCAGATGTTGACTGTGTCTTTTGGTGTATGTCCTAATGGGCATCCATTTGCTGCACGTAGTCTACAACAGTTTAAGATGCGTTTATCAGTGCCTTGGCTCTAAAAGCTCATTTCTGCCATATTTCTAATAAACAGTTTGGTTTATTAGGAAATTAAATTGTGTGAGTTTTTTGCTTTGGATTTGAACACTAATTTAAGTTTCAATATTGCTATTCACTTGCCGAGAAACATTAGACATATTAAATGGGTTAAATCCAACTCCAAATGAGTAACCACAAAAGATTTATCAGAATAAGAATAAATTAAAAAGTTTAAATGTTATTTCAGAGCTACATAAACCAATTAATGACCAGTTAATTCATGATATTTATCCGAACCCAGGTGTTTGTAATGAACTGTAGTACTTGTAGTCTTATCTAAAATAGAACGCTGTCTTTCCATCAGTCTGTGTGCTGCGTGTGGAGAGCCATTTGATGGCCAGCAGAGGGCAGCACATGCGCAAGTACGTTATTTAGAAACCGAACTCTGCCCCAGAGTGTAAGTAACTGTGATTGAACAACAGAACCATAAAGGATGTGGCTGTTGCATATTTCCTGCTGAAATACATTAGTTTTAAATTTGGTAATCGTCAAACTGTTTTCAGCACCCACTTGTATGAGAGACGTTCAGTGATTCTGCTTAATGAGCAGAGTGACTGCGTTACAGCTGCAGGGTTAGGAAGGTTGAATAACAACAAATCCCCTCTCCCCCCATGTTCTTTTCCATTTAGCCCTGGTTGAGAGATTTGTGCGGTGCATGTCGGGGTTGGCTGTCCAGAGGAACACACTGTAAGGGGAGTTTGATTAGTCATCCAGCTCTCGGCCCCTCTGCCAGATGTTTTGACAGAGGGGAAACGGTCTGAGGCAGCGGGCAGCTGTCCCAGCTCTCCGGCATTCTGCTCTCCTCACACAGCTGCCAGCCGGGCTACATGTTGAATCCAGCAGGCCCGTGTCTCTCCCTGGGGTCTCTGAATGTGCAGACCGGCTCCAGGAACTGCTCTGTTCTCTCAGCCATGGTGTGACACTAAGTAGGTTACAGATGACTATTTTTAACACCAGAGAGGGAATCCGACTAGAGCACCAGCTGATTAATCTGCCAGTTAAGTTTTCAGAATTTGCTTCATGCTCATTTCAGGGTGGGTGTTGATTAAATCACTCCCCAAATGTCTATTTTTCTGACTAATTCTATTAGAATCCCAGGGGGCTTCCTATTCATGTTTCATAGGATCCTACACAAAAGATTGTTTGGTGTAAGAGATTCATAGCAAATGTAGTTGTGTTTAACTTTTGTTTGCATTTCTTTTTAACCTCCATTTAGGAAGGACGTCTCTTAAGATTAAAAACTTTTTCAAGGGAAACCTGGCCAACATTGGAAAAAAATTTTCTAGTTACAAGAATAAGGTTGTCAGACATGATGATGCAAATACATTAAATTCAAAACAAACCAAAAACAGGGCCGAATCGCAGGAGAAAAACAGACCAAGCATACAGAAAAAGCATACATTGACTCATTAGCACAGACAATTCATACATACGACTCATTAGCACCGAGAATGCATGCATATGACTCATTAGCACAGAGAATGCATGCATATGACTCATTAGCACAGAGAATGCATGCATATGACTCATTAGCACAGAGAATGCATGCATATGATTCATTAGCACAGTCACTGCTCTGCTCTACTATGTGTGTTGCTCCTGGCTACACACATGGCCTCGTGCCTGCTGTGTGTGTTTCATTGCTGGATAAATGGGACTCCTGACGCATGGCTTCACTGAGGAGACTCCTGTCTGATGTGCCCTTTTCCTGAGTCGCGCTGTACAAGTCTGTGTTGGGTAGCAGTAAGTAAAAGTTTATTTCTGGAGTACTTTTCCAAGACCGAGCTACAAAGTGCCTTACAAAAACAATACTCAGAAGATGTTGAGAATTGGGCTTCAAGATGGTGCCTGAATATCTCAGGTGTTTTTTATACCTGTGATATCAAGTGTATATGCCACCCCTTATGAAATAGACATGTAAAATTATGAACATCTCTAAGCTTGGAAGAGTGTATTCATATTTTGTTTTAGCAGTTCACTCCTGCTGAAGAAATTGGGCTTTTTTTTTTACTAATTATGAAACCCAATCATGCATAGCAGACCACATTTTGTGTGTGTTAGACCAGTGATTCCACACTGCAATCCAGCAGCCAGACGACGATCAGTGCAGAATGAGACTGTTTCTGCCATGTGGTTAGGCAGTTATCTCAAATAAAATCATTTTATGACTGCAATAATTTTGGCCATTTGAATTGGAATAGGAATTTGACTTTGGGATGAATTCATTATTTTTTGCTATAAACCATCTTCACTTAACTGAGATTACCATTAGCTCTTTATTACACTGGAATTGTATTAATGTCACAATTACCATTAGCCCTTTATTACACTGGAGTTGTATTAATGTCACAATTACCATTAGCCCTTTATTACACTGGAGTTGTATTAATGTCACAATTACCATTAGCCCTTTATTACACTGGAGTTGTATTAATGTCACAATTACCATTAGCCCTTTATTACACTGGAGTTGTATTAATGTCACAATTACCATTAGCCCTTTATTACACTGGAGTTGTATTAATGTCACAATGACTGCAGTTCTGTGTTTTCTGGGTTGTTTTACAGGGCAGCTGCTTTTCCCCCGGTGTCGTCTGCTTATGGCACTGGAGTCTTGATCTTGAAGTGCCAGTTGTGGTGTGAAAATCTGCACTTTGCATAATTCACATAATGATGAATTATGTTCTGTGGAGACGCAGACTGGCAACAAAGATAAAACATCCTTTTAAAATAATCTTCAGATGGAGATTATTTGGTAAACAGGAAACTGCTGAATTAAACTTCTCAACAACTTAGTTTTTTGCTGTAAATATGGAACATGTGTGTTATAAATGTGCTTTGTGTTTTTTTCCCCAAGTCTGCACTGAAGTGTTCCTTCTACCTCTTGTTTTGGATCAGAACCCTGTGAAGTGGCCTCACTTCTTCTCTCCTTCAGAGGCACAGAGACCCGTTTAAAGAGCCTTTGTTCTGTGCGCAGTGGCCTGACTCAGCACATGGCTATAGAGGATTTAACACGGGCTCACATGTTCCTGGTAAAGGCCCCAGTGTGGCTCACCGACCCGGGATGCTTCCTAGACTCGGTGGGAGCTGTGGATGGGGAAGAAGGACCCTGACTGCCCGACCACAGACGGCTCCTCTCTAGGGTTGAGTTGGACCATGTGAGGAGGATCACTTTATGCACCATGGTTGGAAAAAATAAATGTACCTCAAAAAGTTAGACATGTTTTTAAAAAATGCTTCATATTAGTTCCATGCAAGATTGGTTGACTGGTCACTATGAATTTCTTGCTAACTGATGAGGAAACAATTAGAAACACATTATTTTTCATACTGTAGAGCAAAGTTTCTTTATCATTCACACAAAAATCTTTTATGTCTCATCTTTTATATCTAGATTTATTGTATGAATATTTATGTAATCATTCAAAATTATATGCGTTTATAATGTGTTTATAAGTGTTTCCATCTGCAATGATCCCAGAAGCTGTAAGGTGGGTTAGGTTTGTGCAAAGTCAGCTGCTCCGTGTTGACAGTCGAGGGCAGGTCAAGAATCTAGTCCCACAGAATTAGGATCTCTGAGCTGGCCATACCTGACCACAGCCATTTCAGTCTCCACTCTGCCGGTGAGCGAGCAAGTGTGAATGTTTAGAGTGTTTGCGAAACATAAAACATTGGAGCCTCAGAAGAATTTTCCTGGCTAACGTTATCATTTGGTTTCATGAACAGAATGTTCTAGATGGAAGTGGTGTAACAGGAGCGTAGCGGCAGCCCACTCCTCGTGACTGGTTCGGAGCGCTCTTACATTTCTTAGCAGTTCTCCAGGAAAATGTGGTCACTTCATAGTCTACAGTCTGTACCGCATGTAAATAAAACCATACCGGAATTCATTTAAAAAAATGTAAATATATATATATATATATATTTTTTTTTTTCATGAAAAGAAAACAACAACAATGATGAAATAGCTATCCGATCTAAACAGATTTCGTATCAGATTAACACACATTAAAATAAAGTTCAGTGAATGCCACGTGACGATACCATGTAGTAGCAAATGCATGTAACCCACTTAAGGTTGAGGTGTGCAGGGATGAAGGCCCAGTGGATCCAGCTCTGGCCCGTTACTCTACACGCGGTGCCGAAACACCAGCCGCACCAAACCAAGGGAGCAAAGACGCTGTGGAGAAACAGTATGTGTTATCAAACAGAAAAACGATATCAAACTATTCATAAATCATTCAACATCTGTTTTATCATTTCAACATTTCTCTTTGTTATATCATCCCAAAGCCAAAATATGCAGAAGAAGGACTGTTTATGTAGCAGTTAGTGCTGCACTGAGCGCGTGATGGGGAGCAGTAGTTCAAAGGGAGGTTTGTTTATTTGATGTGAGACCTTCTCTCTCCGTTTGTCCAGCTCACAGTTATATAACCGGAACCCGTCACACTTACATAACATTCTTCTCCGAATTCGAGGGCTCAAGGTGAATCAGAATTTTATGGGAACAAGGTGCCTGGAGACCCCGGGGTCTGGTTCTCTACCGTGTATTATCTCTGCAGCCGGTCCGTGCGGGCAGCGGGGCCATATGGCTGGAATGCAGAGCAGGTGAAAGGGCGTCATGAATCACAGTGACCGCTCCTCTCCTCCAGGCCCGGATCACCAGCGCTTACGGCCAAGCTTAGGTGTAAAGCACTCCACTCAGCTGGATTCAAGCCTAATAATAATAACAATAATAAAACATTTGGTTTGATTGGAAACAATCAAGAGCTAAATAATAAACACATTTTGTTTACTAGTGTTTTCTAAATGACACATTAGGGTCAATAGACTTTCCTCTCAGGGTTAGTAAACCAGCTTCCACCTATCTTGGCCTACAAAGCCTACAATCAAGTACATGTGGAAGAGAGGAAGGTCATGGCAGATTATCGCTTGATTCACTCGATATACAACATTTAAAAGCTTTAGACAACTGGAACAATTTATGATGAGTTAATTTACAAAGCATTTTTTTATCAAAAGGTTTTCTTTGGCAACAAAAACACGCACTAGGCCGACCGACACATTTACAGCCAGCTGGGCTATTGACCTCGTCCCAACCGCAACAAAAGCACTTTTTTGTGGGAATACTTAAAGAAAAGAAGACCCTGGTTCAATTGTCCTCGGTCTATACAAAGCAGCCTGCCATATGTCTACACTTAAGCTCCGCCCACTCCGGGCTCAGGACGCCTCCGCGCTCTCGAGGATCGAATTTCACATCGCCTGCTGCATCACTGAATTCCACTTCATTCTGAGATTGCGATATTCGGGCCAGTATCGAGGGTCTCTTCTGCCGAGGATTTACTCATGTGCCTCAAGAGAATTTTAATGCAAAGTCTAATAATATGACAGACCAGTCATTGGCTGTATCCTTTTACGGAGCGTAGACTGGGAGCTGGTAGGGGAGACGCATATTAACCCCCGACCATCGTCTCCTGACAAACGCGCAAAGAGCCTTACACGTTTGTTTATTTTTTTGTCGACGTGTGCGGCGCATTTTTGTCCAAAGCAACTGGCTTCTGAGCGGGATGTAACGGACCGGTCGCTTTTCTGTGCCTAACCTGCAAATCAATTTATTTGGAGTACAATATAATCCACTTTAGTTCATTCATTCGGCGTGTTGAGCAAGCGTTTGTGATCATGGAGAGTGTGGAGAGGGAGTGTGGAGCTCTGGGCGGATTATTCCAGGCAATCGTCAATGATATGAAGGTACCAGATAACGTTCATATGATACACGGCAGCTTGCTGTGCAAGCGTGGATGCGTTTTACTGCCTTTGTTTTCATTTGGGTCCAGCTGCCTTGAGCCATTGATGGTGTGATTAATGATAACGGGGCGCCGGGTGGAGGCAGGCGCTTTGTTGTGAACAGAAAATCGAACAATCTCACAAGAGAAGATCTGTAATGTCCTCAGAATGCTTCACTTCTAGACGTATGTTTCACTGGTACCGTGGGCAGCGTGCCACCGCCCTCCTGGACAGGGTGTAAACAGAGACCCAGTACTGATGATAGCCACGCGCCTGACAGCGACTCTTATGCAGTTACTCACTGCTTTGAACAAAATCAGATATTAATTTCACTTAAACCAAGTGCGAAAAACATCGTCTAATTATTTTTTAAGTGGTGACGGAAGCGAACGACCGTTATTACTCGAGGTGATTAAGAGCGTTGTCCAGTCTTGCACGTGAGAAATCGATACGCATTAGAGAGCATCATCCTCTGCTATGCTTAATATCAACATACGCTTTTAGCTATTCGCTTTCTACCTAAAGGACAGGTGTGACATTCTTGATACAGTAATAGGATGCTGTCATACACCCCTGTGGGTTTGTGATTAAAGTTGCTCCTCCAGCAGTGGTAAGATAAAAATAATATGGATAGAAATCATTATGTGTTTTATATTACTGCCCATTAGTTATATTTAGAACAGTTATAGACAGACTGAACCACTATTGTGTCATTAGTTAAATGTGTGGTAAGAGGGTGATTGGATTAGGGGTCAGAGATTATTGAGTACCAGGTTAATTTACTGTTTCACATTCATGCTAGGAGAATAGTACTGGGGGGAAACTCCTACCTCACCGCCAGACCGTGCCTGGCATGCTTATTGACATTGAGACATATTCTGCATTTGTATAGAAACAAGGTGGGAACATTTAAAAAAGTATTATTTTTACACATCAGGCAGCACTGTGGTGAAAGTACAGTGCTACATGTAAAGATGCTTGTAAGTGTGAAATTTTCACTAGCCCCTCCACCTGTATATCATTTCCACTAACCCCTTCACCTGTGTATCATTATCACTAACCCCCCTCACCTGTGTATCATTATAACAACCCTCACCTGTGTATCATTATTACTAACCCCCCTCACCTGTGTATCATTATAACTAACCCACCCTCACCTGTGTATCATTATAACTAACCCCCCTCACCTGTGTATCATTATAACAACCCTCACCTGTGTATCATTATTACTAACCCCCCCTCACCTGTGTATAATTATAACAACCCTCACCTGTGTATCGTTATTACTAACCCCCCTCACCTGTGTATCATTATCACTAACCCCTTCACCTGTGTATCATTATCGCTAACCCCTTCACCTGTGTATCATTATCACTAACCCCCTCACCTGTGTATCATTATAACTAACCCCCACCTGTGTATCATTATCACTAACCCCTCTCACCTATGTATCATTATCACTAACCCCTTCACCTGTGTATAATTATAACTAACCCCCCTCACCTGTGTATCATTATCACTAACCCCCTCACATGTGTATCATTATCGCTAACCCCTTCACCTGTGTATCATTATCACTAACCCCTCTCACCTATGTATCATTATCACTAACCCCTTCACCTGTGTATAATTATAACTAACCCCCCTCACCTGTGTATCATTATCACTAACCCCCTCACATGTGTATCATTATCGCTAACCCCTTCACCTGTGTATCATTATCGCTAACTCCCCCTCACCTGTGTATCATTATAACAACCCTCACCTGTGTATCATTATTACTAACCCCCCTCACCTGTGTATCATTATCACTAACCCCCTCACATGTGTATCATTATCGCTAACCCCTTCACCTGTGTATCATTATCACTAACCCCCCTCACCTGTTTATCATTATAACTAACCCCCACCTGTGTATCATTATCACTAACCCCTCTCACCTATGTATCATTATCACTAACCCCTTCACCTGTGTATCATTTTAACTAACCCCCCTCACCTGTGTATCATTATCACTAGCCCCCCTCACCTGTGTATCATTATAACTAACCCCCCTCACCGGTGTATCATTATCACTAACCCCCCTCACCTGTGTATCATTATTACTAACCCCTTCACCTGTGTATAACTATAACTAACCCCCCCTCACCTGTGTATCATTATAACTAACCCCCACTTGTGTATTATTATCACTAACCCCCCTCACCTGTGTATCATTATAACTAACCCCTCTCACCTATGTATCATTATCACTAACCCCTTCACCTGTGTATAATTATAACTAACCCCCCCTCACCTGTGTATCATTATTACTAACCCCCCTCACCTGTGTATCATTATAACTAACCCCCACCTGGGTATCATTATCACTAACCCCCCTCACCTGTGTACCATTATCACTAACCCTCACCTGTGTATCATTATCACTAACCCCCACCTGTGTATCATTATAACTAACCCCCCTCACCTGTGTATCATTATCACTAGCCCCCACCCCACCCCCACCACACACACACACACACACACACACACACACACACACACACACACACACACACATACATCATTAACACTAACCCACCAAGGCATAAATACTCAACAGAATGTGTTCTACAGGTGAAGGTCACAGAGAGTTCATTGTAACTGTACTCAATGTGTAAGACAACTACACACTCGCCTGCCATGTGTGATATTTGATATGCTGGGTTGTGTCACCCTGCCACATGCTTGACTTTCTTTAGCTCTTTTAAACTATGAGGTCTTGAAATGCTTGCAGCCAGAGCTCCAGTTTCACACCCTACAAGCCTGATAACTAACACGTGCTTGGGTTCTAGACATTATGGGTTCCAGATAGCTGTGGTTACAGCTTTATAGAGTTCCATCCAGCTAGGCATTCAGCCTATCATAGTTCCAGATTGCATTATCTGTCTCAGCAGAGATGGTTATTGCTCCTCACACAGTACCATCACCATCTCGCTCTCGCCTGAAGCCCGCTCTGCTGAGAAGGTCTAGACCTGGCATGTTTCTGCTAGTTCAACATGCAGCGTGTTAGCTCCCTGAGCGCGACAGTGGGCAGGAAGTGTGGAGGTGGCCATAATGCTGCAGATGCTAAGGAACATCCTTGGACACCTCATATGTTGCACTGAACATCTTTGTTCTCAGCAGAATAAACAATAAGAAATGGTTGTGTTACTTTCAGACCATTGTCATTACAACAATAGGTGTTTGTATTCATGGCCAAAACATATTTATTTGTAATTCCACAGTGAGGTTAAGATTAAGTTCATTTATTTGATAAGGAGGGAGATTGTTTGGCCATGGAATAGCAACCGAAGAGACAGGAAGTCAGAGGTCTAGAATGGCACAGAGGGGTCACGTGACTCAGTCAATCCCCTAATGATCCTGCAGTAAGATGGCTCTTTACACCATGGAAATACTATCAGGTCTCACTCTCAGCATAAGCAAACAAAGGACGCAAACATAAACAAAAACAAATCTAGAATGAATGTTACAGTCTGTCCATGCTGCTTGAGAATGACGTCCTGTAGGATGTGAAGAAAAGTGGGTCAATCTTAACCTCGGACAACCTCTCTGCATTTGCGTCTTCATCATAGGACCCTTTCAGTACACCAGCCTTCGAGTCCACACGACAGGAAAGCTAAAGAGGCACCCCTGGCTGCGAGTGTCTGCGTAGGGCGGAGGGTCTAGATTGGCTGTAACGTCCCTAGAGTGTCTGATTCAAGACCTGCAGCATAAAACACAAAGGATTCCTCTGGCTAACATTGGAGAGGAGATTTGATGCTTTTGTTGGTCTAAAGTAACAGCGTTCTGTGTGAAGACAGTCGAGGTGTGAGAGGTGTGAGTGCAAGAGGGACACACTCCACATCAGCGTGCCACTTCATGCTGTACGATTGTGAATTTTCATTTTTATATATGTCCCTAGTTCAGCCGTGCACCGAGCTGCCCTTTGCAAATCTAACATGAGTGATTTATGCCCTATGAAAAATAAGCATTCTGCGCTCATAAACAGAATTTGTTCCCCATGCCTTGCCTGTCTTTCTCATCACTGTGCATGTGTTGTGTTTCGTTGGCCAGTGGTTTATTATTATGTGCTTTTTTATATTACTGTGCTAGCACACAGCACACTTTTGTCTAACATAGTTAGTCTGGTCTGGAGCCCGAGAGAACACAGACAACACAAGGACTTCACATTCATCTGTTACCATAATCTCCCAGAGGGAACCAGGTGTTTCAGTTTGTTTTGTTACCTCCAGCGGTGAGTGTGGAAGTCCCTGTCTGCTAATCAACCACACGCTCACTCTTTTACATCTTTACACTTCACAGTTTTCTAAAGTGGAATTCATTTTCTGCTCTCTACTAACCCAGCTGTGCTCTGTGTAGACCTTTAGTCTTGTGAATGCTTTATTTAACACCCGGGGCCTGCTCAAAGGGCATAAGAGGTAACTGCCTGTCATATTGTCCTGGTCTCTGGTTGAAGATCACCTACTGAACAAGTCTGATCTGCTCTTCACTGGAGTCATGAAGGTGATACACAGAATGTGCCGGGGCTCCGTCAAGGAGGCTGATGATAGGAAGAGAAAAGCACTCTCTGTGGATGGCTCTTAAACTCCAGGATCATCTTACTGTTATTTTGGTACTTGACGCTGGAGAATTGGCAGGTCTCTGTTGTTTAGGTTACCGTGTCAGACTGGTGCTGATGCAGAACGATGTGTCCTGAAGGAGGAGCACGTCTGTTTTTCCTCCAGTAAACGTCTGCTCCGAATCTGACGTCGTTTTCGGGTCTTCTCTGGTGGGATGTGAAAGACTGGTGTGTGTGTGTAACGTGTGTGCGCTAGGTTTGATGTTCATCTCTCTAACCAGAACCATCTCTCTCCCGTGGCTTCTCCTCTAGAACTCGTATCCTGTCTGGGAGGATTTTGGTGCTAAGGCCACAAAACTACACTCACAACTCAGGTGATCATCCTTACGTCCTCATCATTTCTTAACATCTTAACCACAATCTCTAACCTTTTGTAGAGATTGTGTTAGAGGTTATCCAACAACCACTGATAGCTGTCTGTGATGACCAGATAAATACAGCATAAATCATGAATTGGTTTATGTTTAACGAGGCACTGTGAGTGTAGAAGTGATGGTGTGATTCTGTTCTGACTCTGTTCTGACTCTGTTCTGTTCTGACTCTGTTCTGTTCTGACTCTGTTCTGGCCCTCAGGACCACAGCGCTGGTGGTCTCAGCGTTCCTCGATGCCTTTCAGAAGGTGGCAGACATGGCAACAAACACAAGAGGTAAAATTCCCGGACAAGACGGGTAAAGCATCTAATGTACCGTGGACATGGTGGTGAAGACATTGTGGTGTGATCAGGAGCTGCTTAAATGTCTCCACCTGGAAATGGACGTGACTAATAGTGCTGGATTTGTACTGCTGGATTATTAGTGTTGCATTAATACTGCTGGATGAATAATTCCAGATTAGCAGTGCTGTAGGCGTGTGGCATTTATTTTTTCTTCCACTGGGCTTCTCGGTTCTGAACGTTTAAAACGGGGAATGGCTTTCACACTTGTGCAGTGAGATAATCAGGAAACGTGTCCTGTGTGACTGCATCACGTCTGACGGCCACTCGCCCATGATGCTCGTGGAGAGAAGATGCAGCAACCCACTGCAGCGAATGCGCTGTGTGAGTTTGGAGGCGGTTGCTATGGGCTACAAGAGTGTCCAAGGCTGTCACCTGAATAGAGTTGCAAGGGCAAACACAGATTTTCAGTGGAAATCAGACGTGGACAGATACAGATGTGATCTCTTCAGGAAGCTCACACTTGTGCTTTAATGGAACGGGATTTGTTGTTATTATGATTCTGCAATTTAACTATGTGCAGCAGAAATGTGTGTTGCTGTAAAACCTATAGTCAACCCTGTCGTAGTGCTGCTGTTTCTGGGATGGACTTCGGTGGTTTGCCCCAGTTTTAAGCTACAGATCCACTGGGCAAACGCACCCTATCTGCCTGGGTGACCCACTTGCTTTAATAGCCACAGATTCTCTTGGCTGAGACTCGCAACTACACCATGTTAAAATGAGCCACAACTTCAAGAGCTGGTCAGCAGGGCCTAACACACATGCAATGCCCTTTAACCTGCAGAAACATTAAATAATACACTGAGCTCTTCTCCCGGCCGCTGTCTCCTCATCTTCATTACCGAACCTGCTTCCCTCTGATCATCTCTTGGAATGTGTGTGTGTGTGTGTGTGTGTTGTAGCTTGCATGGCATGCTTAACCTGTAACACTGCAATCACCCCTGACCCCTGACCTCTGATCCTGTCTCAGGTGGCTGTCAGTGGGGGGTGGGGGGTGGGGAGGGGGTTACTTCTTTCCTTAACTTTTCTGAAAGCTGTTTTTATGGTTCTGTGTTTTTGGTATGATCACATGCATTTTGGAAAATAACTTCTGCTCCATTTACAAATTTTAAAACCAATTTTCATATAAACATTTAACAACCAAGTTATACAGTGTTTATGTTTATATCCGGTGTGCTTCTGAAAGGAATTACATATGTATGTGATTTTCGATCCATATTGTGTCCACAAAAACACATTGTTTTTTCGTAGCCCAGCAGAGGTGGGCAGGCTAAGTGTTGGCACACGTCACGGGACAGGGACCAGTTGGGAAGGTTGGCATAACTGGGCGTCTCGTTGGGACGAATGCTGCATGTTACAGTCCTCCACTACACACACACAGCCTCTCAGTTCACAGCACAGTCGCTGTCTTACAGACGACACCCTGCCACTTCCTCACCAGTGGCACTGAGCACATTGGATGCTACTGAGCAGGTGGAGACTTTGCTGAAATCTGCCCATATTTGCATGCCAGTCTAAACAAACCATAAACGGAGGTTCTATTCCTGGATTTCTCAGTTTAACGCGTGTTTGAGTTCTGAGTATGTGAAGAGCTGGTCTCATTCCTGTGGCTCAGGCTGTTGTGTGTGGTGAGCCTTCTGTGACGTGATGGCACGTGGGTGGGTGTAGATGGCACGTGTTTCTGCTTCGTTTTGGGATGAGGTGTGAGTTTGGCTCATGTAGAGTTTTGGGTTGCCTCTAAGAGGATTGACGCAGGCCAGATTATCACCAAGATGAGCAGATGTTTGTGTGTATTCATTTAAAGTATCAGGAAAGTTTTTTTCAGCCTACACAAGCCTGTGCAGGGAACGTGACAGCTCGGCTGTACTTTACCACTTATTTCTCCCCCTCTCCTTCTCTTTCTCTCCCTTTCCCCCTCTCCTTCTCTCTTTCTCTCCCTCTCCCCCTGTCTCCCTCTCTTTTCTCTGGCTGAAGAGCTGAGCTGTCTGACATTTCTCCCTGAGCTTTATGGCTGTGACATCATGGCCTGTGTTTATAGAACAGATGTGGGACTTTGAATGAAGGCTATCAGAGCATGTGTGACACAGACGTGGAAGGTTGTTCTCGTGAGGCTGCGTCCCTAAGATTAGATGTGTTTGTTTATGTCTGTGAGATGAGGCCAATGTTTCGAGGGAATATTTACTGAGAATCCTTTTGTGCTGGTATACTCTTTGTTCCTCTAGCCCTGTGTTGACATGCTTTTGAGACGTTTTGTGTTCATGGATCATGGCTTGAGGTTAGAATTGCATCTTTGTGGAGAACGTCATTCTGTTGTTTGGTCGTCCGGTATATATTTTCTTATTCTAGCTGATGAAAGCTTACCTATAGCTTTGGGATTTGGGAGGGAGTGTCTAACCTCCTTGGGTTGAGAGTCATAGTAATAGGTATTGTTTTAATGATGGCCCTGGGGTCTGGTTTGTCTGCTCAGTCCTCCCTGACATATCCATGTGTGTGTGTTTGTGTGTGTTTGTGTGTATGGGTGTATACTGTGGGTATGAAGCCCTTTCAGCCTCTTCAAACTCCAGAGCAGAGCTGGAGGCGTGTGTGTAATCCTCTTTACCTTGCTGTGACAGAGTTTCTGCACATCCGTGTGTGGTGTGATTGTGTTGAGGCAGATTGTGCGTGCGGCTAATCAGCCCGGGTGCTCTGGACTGGCAGATGGTGTGTGTGTGTGTGTGTGTGTGTGTGTGCCAGCAGGCGTCTGGAGTGTGGTCCATCGGTGAGAATTGGTGTCATCTTCACACACACCACTGCAGTCCAGACGCTTCCTGGACTTCACCAGGGGACATGGATTGCACTTAATCCACAAACACGCATGATGTTGGCTGTAGCTCTTACACCACTGGAGCTGATCTGTCTTACACTGTGAGAAGGTGATGCAGAGAGGACCCGTGGGAGACCTGTTAACTCTTTGTGTAACTTGCCATTTTTAGTAAACATTTTTTCTATAATGTCATATTCAGCCACTTAAGTTAAAAGTAGTTTGAGTGGAAAATTGCTTGAAAGTAAATTAAATCTGATGATTTTAGAAATTGCCAGTTGCTTTCCCACAACTTTATTGTCAATATATTTGTTTCAAGACATTTCAACAGGCATAGACAACAGTGATGAACACAGGTGTGGGACTTTCATATGACACATACGGTTTTAAAAGCATGAATGAATGTTGCAGTAGAGGGAGGGGCCGCATGTCCACCTCTGGATAGAGGACTGGGTGTTGTCCTGCTCACACTGCACAGGCAGCCAACATCATGTCCCGTAACATCCTGTAGGAAGAAAGTCCTGGAGGAGAGAGAAGTCGAAAGGCAGTGAGATTAAAGAAGGAAAAGGAGAGATGAGAGAGGATGGGATCTGTGTGGGATCTGTGTGGGATCTGTGTGGGATCTCTCTGGGATCTGTGTGGGATCTGTCTGGCATTGAAGGAGCGACAGCAGTGTATGCTGAAGACGTTGGTGGAGGGGTTGGTGGAGGAGATGGTGAAGTTGGTGGAGGAGATGGTGGAGTAGGTGGAGGAGATGGTGAAGTTGGTGGAGGAGATGGTGGAGTAGGTGGAGGAGATGGTGAAGTTGGTGGAGGAGATGGTGGAGTAGGTGGAGGAGATGGTGAAGTTGGTGGAGGAGATGGTGGAGTAGGTGGAGTTGTTGGTGGAGTAGGTGGAGTTGTTGGTGGAGTAGGTGGAGGAGATGGTGAAGTTGGTGGAGGAGATGGTGAAGTTGGTGGAGGAGATGGTGGAGTTGGTGGAGGAGATGGTGGAGTAGGTGGAGTTGTTGGTGGAGTTGGTGAAGCATTGCATGTCAAGTGTTTCTGTGTTCATTTCGAGTGGCACTGCAGGACGGTTTGTGCTCTTTCAGGATCAGCTGATCAGCAGATTACAGGGATATTGTGAAAACAGGAGCCAGAAGAGCCAACATCTAGTGGAGTACCGTCTGACTGGATAACGCCTAAAGCTGGGGACGTTTAAAGGCTTGTTTGGGTGTGTGTGTGTTTGTGTCACTTTCTGTGTGTGTGTGTGTGTGTGTGTGTGTGTGTGTGTGTGCGTGCGTGCGTGTGTGTGTGCGTGCGTGTGCGCGTGCGTGCGTGTGTGTGTGTATGTGTGTGTGTGTGTGCGCGTGCGTGCGTGTGTGTGTGTGTGTGCGTGTGTCTTTAGTGGTAAGGTAATGCAAAGCACATCTGGAGCGGGACAAAGAGAATAAGGGGTATTTTTAGTGCTTGATCCCTTTGGCAGGAAGTTTCAGAGTAAACACTCTTTTACACACACACACACACACACACACACACACACACACACACACACACACACACACACACACACACACACACACACACACACCAATACAGCGAAACATAGACATGAACTAACACGCACTTACAGACATGAACACACACACATGCACAAGCATACACCCCTTAAATTTCCTCATGCTCAGAGACAGCCTGGAGTAGCATAACCGAGAGCAGGCAGCACTCATGGTTCCAGTGAGCTGTGTTCTCTCGCCTCTTACTGTGTGCTCATGTTTGGTCTCACCTGCTCTCACATTAAATCTCACTTTATTAAAATGTTGATAGACTTTAAAATCCTTTACACACCACTTTATCCACACTGCTCTGTTAAAACATGCCTCAAGGAAAACACCAGAGTATGTTGGCTCTGGCCGTGTCGGGTCAATGGGGTTCTATGGGGTTCTGTGTCAGGTCAGTGGGGTCCTGTGGGGTTCTGTGCCAGGTCAGTGGGGTTCCATGGGGTTCTATGTCAGGTCAGTGGGGTTCTATGGGATCCTGTGTCAGGTCTGTTGGGTTTTATGGGGTTCTATGTCAAGTCAGTGGGGTTCTATGGGGTTCTATGTCAGGTCAGTGGGGTTCTATGTCAGGTCAGTGGGGTTCTATGGGGTTCTACATCAGGTCAGTGGGGTTCTATACGGTTTGTCTGTTCCTACTTGCAGTCATGCAGTGGTTTGTATAACAGTTGCTAAACTTCTGATATTGCTGCGTCTTCCACTAGTGTAACTGATTTAATTGTAGAATATCACATCACTTTGTAGACACTGCTGGTAGACATAGATGGAACAGTTTTGTTTGTTGGATATAGTGTTGTATCAGTATTTGCCAGGATATATTGTTGTTTTAGCTTACATTTTGGAGCTCCCAGTACCTGCTGATTCCTCTGGGTAGTTCTTAACAGATCAGGTGGGGTATCACTAGTTCTTTCACTGACAGATCAGGTGGGGTATCACTAGTTTCTTCACTGACAGATCAGGTGGGGTATCACTAGTTCTTCACTGACAGATCAGGTGGGATCACTAGTTCTTCACTGACAGATCAGGTGGGGTATCACTAGTTCTTCACTGACAGATCAGGTGGGGTATCACTAGTTCTTCACTGACAGATCAGGTGGGGTATCACTAGTTCTTCACTGACAGATCAGGTGGGGTATCACTAGTTCTTCACTGACAGATCAGGTGGGGGTATCACTAGTTCTTCACTGACAGATCAGGTGGGTATCACTAGTTCTTCACTGACAGATCAGGTGGGGTATCACTAGTTCTTCACTGACAGATCAGGTGGGGTATCACTAGTTCTTCACTGACAGATCAGGTGGGGTATCACTAGTTCTTCACTGACAGATCAGGTGGGGTATCACTAGTTCTTCACTGACAGATCAGGTGGGGTATCACTAGTTCTTCACTGACAGATCAGGTGGGGTATCACTAGTTCTTCACTGACAGATCAGGTGGGGTATCACTAGTTCTTCCACTGACAGATCAGGTGGGGGTATCACTAGTTCTTCACTGACAGATCAGGTGGGTATCACTAGTTCTTCACTGACAGATCAGGTGGGGTATCACTAGTTCTTCACTGACAGATCAGGTGGGGTATCACTAGTTCTTCACTGACAGATCAGGTGGTATTCTGCTTCCCTGCTCAGTTGATGAGAGCATAACCAGGTGTATTTCCATAAACACAAGACCAAACACCACACCAAACATCACAGAGGGTGTCAACACCACTGGTACTGTTCCTGAACAGCGGGAGTTCTCTGTGCTTCTGTGCAGCAGGACCAGCTGTGTTACGGAGATGGAATCTACTGGGGTACAATACACCCTAAACCCAAACAACACACCCTGAACCCAAACAACAAACCCTGAACCCAAACAACAACACTGCCTGACCCCAGACAACACAGCCTGAACCCAAACAACACAGCCTGAACCAAAATAACACAGCCTGAATCCAAACAACACAGCTTGAACCCAAACAACAACACAACACTGCCCCACCCCCCCAAAAACCACCATACTACATTCCCTGAACACATTCCATCCCTACACAGGCAGTGACAGTGGGTACAGACATGGGTACAAAACCTTCACCTGTATGTGTGTGTGTGTGTGTGTGTGTGTGTGTGTGTGTGTGTTTGTGTGTATGCTTGTTGTTTTTGTGAAATGTCAGGGCTCCACTCTGATCATTGGGTGGGAAGTGTATTGAATTAGACATGGTGTCAGTAAGAGTGCACACAGTTAGCTAACCCCGGTCTTTCCCCTCTCTTGAGCAACTGTGACTTGAGAGTGTGTGTGTATGTGTGTGTGCATGTGCGCATGTGACACAGACTGACAGTGTGCTGCAGGGAGAGGAATGGGAGGCGTGTGTGTGTGTGGTATGTGTGTGTGAATAATTCTATTTGACTCACCGAGACACAGAGGGTCGCGTGCAGTAACCCTGGAAATGGCTGCCTTCCGCACATACTCCCTGAGTGCCTGTCTGGCCTTCCGTTCCTGCACCTCCGTTTGTCTGGAGGAGGAGACCGAGTCAGAAGGAGCACAGGGGAGCGGAGACGGAGCGCTCACAGCGCATCTGAGAGGAGACGTCACCATCTCCGGCCGCCGGGAAGCTCTGCCTCACTGTAGCCACGGCGATAGCGTGTGCACTCTACGTGAGTGTGGGAGTGTGTTTGGACGTGTCCCTCTGGATATGTCAGAACTGAATGTTTCTCTCTTGCAGTAGTTGAAACTGGACCGGCTTTGCGGTTGCATACGGTTACATAAGTAGAAGTTGGTAAGAGTCGAACCAGCCTTGAAATCATCCCCTGGACGTCAGGTTTTGGGAGACATCCTGCTTAGCAGTTTTCCAGTGCAGAATGTCTTCCTGTTACAGACAGAGACTTATAAAACAGATGTCGTAACCCCCCCAAAAGACAGCGTATGGGAGCCTCGCCGTGTGAAGGCAGTGGTGCTGGTGTTAGTGTTTAGTGATCTGTGTTGAGTGTTGAGTATGGCTTTTCCATGCTGCCATCAGCACTTGTGGACTGGGCTGGTTTGTGTGTCTCAGTATCAGACGTGATGCACTGGATGGGAGTCGTCCCTGCGGAGTGGTAGAGTGGGTCCTGCTCTGCTGAACGGCTTCCCCAGATGTGTGTGTGTGTGTGTGTGTGCGTGCGTGTGTGTGCGTGTGTGTGTGTGTGTGTGTGTGTGCGCCACGTGCCTGTGACTGCTCTGGCTGTATCCTCTTGCTGGTTGTGGTCACATGTGGATGTGCCCTCGTTAACTCTCCACAGCCCCCCCCCCCCCCCCCCCCCCCCCCCCCCCCCCACACACACACACACACACACACACAGACACACACCTTCAGCTGGATGACCTTTGTCACCTGGGCAGTAACAGTGCCTTCCCAGAAGACCAAAGGTCAACAATGTATTTGTGTCTTACAAATTTAGTCACAACAAATGATAAACATACAACACTCAAAATGCCATGACCTATTTGTTAGCCCGTGGTTCCTTACTATAATTTCCTATGACAGATTTAATTATATGTAAACAGATCGCCATGAACAAATAGTGGATTTGCTTGGTGAACACAGAAGACACTGAGGGAGAGAATGTGTGGGTCTCTTGTGTTCTCTCAGGTCTGAAAGTCCTGCTACTTGATCACAGAACGCTCCGTATTCTGAGCTGTGTCCAACCCAGCGGCTCTGTGAATGGGCATCGCTGCTTTGAGACGACTTCCGTTTTGTATACTGTAACAATCATTTGCAGCAAGTGGTTGGTTGACACTTGCTGCAAATGATTTAGATGTGTTTCAGATGTGTGTGTCTGCTTTATAAAGGTAACATGCAGGGACTGGAAAGCACTGGCATTGCTATTGCAGTCTGTTCTGCGCGGGGGGGGGGGGGGGGGGGGGGGGGGGGGGGGGGGGGGTGTGCAGGTTCCCTCTCCCACGCGTTCCTGCAGGAATGGTGCTCAGGGACAGAGTGGACAGGAAGGGCAGATGCAGGGAGGGAGAATAGAGGGATATCCCCTCCCTCCTCTCGACCTGCTGGAGACAGGGGCCAGGCAGGAGAACGGGAAAGGGCTGGCTGCTTACGGCGCGCGCACACACACACACACACACACG
This sequence comes from Brachyhypopomus gauderio, assembly GCF_052324685.1. Lineage (NCBI taxonomy): Eukaryota > Metazoa > Chordata > Actinopteri > Gymnotiformes > Hypopomidae > Brachyhypopomus > Brachyhypopomus gauderio. The sequence goes on from NC_135212.1 coordinate 7,081,116, forward strand.
CTACACACACACACACACACGCTACACAAACACACAGACCCGCAATCACACGTAAACACACACACAAACGTACTACACAAACACACTGACCCATAATTACACACAAACCCACACACACACACACACACACACACACAAACACTGACTCTATATCTGAGCTGACTCTATGTCTGAGCTGACTGTGTCTGAGCTGACTCTATGTCTGAGCTGACTGTGTTGGAGTTGACTCTATGTCTGAGCTGACTCTATGTCTGAGCTGACTTTATGTCTGAGCTGACTGTGTCTGAGCTGACTGTCTGAGCTGACTGTGTCTGAGCTGACTCTTATGTCTGAGCTGACTGTGTTGGAGTTGACTCTATGTCTGAGCTGACTGTGTCTGAGCTGACTGTGTTCGAGCTGACTCTATGTCTGAGCTGACTTTATGAGAGCCCAGAGTGATATTACTGCTTAAGACCCTTTTGTAATTACACTGTCTTGGAGAGGAAAGTGGTGAAACTGAGTCATTATTTCCAGACTCAGCAGGGCAGTAATTATTTCTGCAAAACTTCACAGACTTTGCAAGAAGATGAGGCGGAGTTTGAGTCATGGTTCTTTACCTAATCAAAGAGATGCATTTTTCCATAAATGTGTTTATTAGTTCCTAACAAATTTCATTTATGTTTGACTGTTTGTACAGTATTATGTTTGAATGTTTTACAGTATTTAGCAGATGCTTGATATCTATTACAAACACCATCACAAACATTATGTTGTAATAGTATTGCAAGTAAAATTGTTTACATAACTGTATACAGAGAACTGCAATTACAATTACAATCGCAAAACCAAATTCTAACTCTTGGGCCCAGCAGGATAAAGGACATATTTGAGGTGTTATGATGTTGACAGGTGTTATGATGAATTTTCTCTCTGTGGCCTGCACTGCTGTTTGTCCTAACTTTGGTCTAGTCCCAGTTTCTTTGTGTCTTTGTCGTCAATGTTACGATGACAACAATGTGCATGTTTCCAGGTACTACCGAGATTGTGCTTGTGTTCAATCTCTGTTTAAACAGTGTTTCCAGATGCTACCAGGGATGTGGGTTCATTTGTAGTTTGTTGTCTAAAATGTGTTTAATCTGTGCTTAATATTTGTTTCCAGATGCTACCAGGGATTTGGGTTTGTTTGTTGTTTGTTGTCTAATCTGTGTTTCCAGGTGCTACCAGGGATGTGCCTGTTTTAATCTGTGTTTAATCTGTGTCCAGGTGCTACCAGGGATGTGCCTGTTTTAATCTGTGTTTAATCTGTGTCCAGGTGCTACCAGGGATGTGCCTGTTTTAATCTGTGTTTAATCTGTGTTTAATCTGTGTCCAGGTGCTACCAGGGATGTGCCTGTTTTAATCTGTGTTTAATCTGTGTCCAGGTGCTACCAGGGATGTGCCTGTTTTAATCTGTGTTTAATCTGTGTCCAGGTGCTACCAGGGATGTGCCTGTTTTAATCTGTGTTTAATCTGTGTCCAGGTGCTACCAGGGATGTGCCTGTTTTAATCTGTGTTTAATCTGTTTCCAGGTGCTACCAGGGATGTGCCTGTTTTAATCTGTGTTTAATCTGTGTCCAGATGCTACCAGGGATGTGCCTGTTTTAATCTGTGTTTAATCTGTGTCCAGGTGCTACCAGGGATGTGCCTGTTTTAATCTGTGTTTAATCTGTGTCCAGATGCTACCAAGGATGTGCCTGTTTTAATCTGTGTTTAATCTGTGTCCAGGTGCTACCAGGGATGTGCCTGTTTTAATCTGTGTTTAATCTGTGTCCAGGTGCTACCAGGGATGTGCCTGTTTTAATCTGTGTTTAATCTGTGTCCAGATGCTACCAGGGATGTGCCTGTTTTAATCTGTGTTTAATCTGTGTCCAGGTGCTACCAGGGATGTGGGTTCGGCGCTGACACGAATGTGCATGCGCCACCGTAGCATAGAGGCCAAACTGCGCCACTTCACCAAGTGAGTGATGGAGGCTGACTGACTCCTGCAGTCCCATTGGCTAGATAACCAATCCCATCAGGCACTGCTCACTCACTGTGTGTTGGGCCTCTGATGGTTTATCTTTGACAGCAGTAGAAGCAGTAGATCATTTTCACATGTTTTCTGATGTATCTCTGCCTTTCGACCACACCCAGTGCTCTTATGGACAGACTGATTATGCCACTCCAAGACAAGATAGAGGAATGGAAGAAAACTGCTGCTCTTCTAGACAAAGACCACGCCAAAGGTGCGGCCCGGCCCACACTCAGCAATCGCATCGATGGCTTTGTTGATGGTCCTTATGAAATTTTAATTATTTCTTACTGTCTCTCATTCCTCCAGAGTATAAACGATCTCGGCAGGAGATCAAGAAGAAGTCATCCGACACTATAAAGCTGCAGAAGAAAGCCAGGAAAGGTCTGAATCTGAACCTGAATCTGAACCTGAACCTGAACCTGAATCTGAACCTGAACCTGAATCTGAATCACTCTGATTCTGAATCTCTTTATCATCGCAGCCATTCTTTTGGCTGTTGAGACTACATCAGGTCCGTGGGAACTGATGTAGTCAACATGTGTGACTATAGTGAGAGAGACTTCAGATCCTTTCTTCTGGTGTGAGGAATCGGGAGTTAAAGTGGGATTAGGGTGGGTCAAAGAGCTGCAACAAAAGCAGCTTGCAGACTGGCAATATTGCCATCTGGTGGACAAATCATTCACTTATCATCCATGGAGCTGAAAGAGATATTTTTTTGAATTATAGTAATATGTTTTTGGGGTGTTTGTTTACACTGTAAATCTGCTTCCATTTGCGTGCATGCCTCCTCACTTTTACAATCTCCTCTCTTTCTCTCTCCCTGTCTGTCTCTCTCTCTCTCTGTGTCTGTCTCTATCTCTCCCTCGGTCTGTCTCTCTATCTTTCCCTTTTATTGCTTCCTTGTCCTCTGCACACTTTAATCATTAGAACTTCCAGGTATGTATTGAATCAAGAGCACCTCACCTTATTGCGTTTACTTTAAGCCAGTAGACTCGAGTTGTTCATCTCCAAGGATCTGTGTTCTCCCACTCTTACCTGTAGTGTGTATTGGAGTGTCCCTGAAAGACACATACAGTAAATCCTACCAGGTCACTCAGCTGTCCCAGGGCATTGTGGGATCTTTTCAGCACGGGTACTGGGCGGGTCTATCGCTTCTCTTTTTGCCACCAGAATGTGCCCTGAGTCTATTGTTTCATTGTGTTTTGAGGTTTCCTGTGTGAGAGCTCAGTGTTGTGTTATTGATATTTTGCACCATAATCTGTTGTCATCAGATGTCCTGAACTCACAAGGATCATCTGAGCCTGCGTCTCCTCTCTTCTTGTTTATCATAACCATCATCTGCTTGGCAGATCTTGTTCAGTTTCTGTGGTGATTGTCATGATGACTCTGAAGTAGTGGTCCATAATGGGCTGATTATCATTTCTTTTCTTTTCATCTCACTTGCTCTTGTATCTTTCTTTCACTCTCTATCTTTCTCTTTCCCTGTCTTTCTCTCTTTATCTCTCACACTCTCTCTCTCTCAGGCAGAGGAGGATTGCAGCCTCAATTAGACAGTGCAAAGCAGGACGTGAGTGACATGTACCTTCTGATGGAGGAGACGGAGAAGCAGGCGGTGCGCCGAGCCCTCCTGGAAGAGAGGGGGCGCTACTGCACCTTCATCAGCTTCCTGCAGCCAGTGGTGGTGAGTGCCGGGGCTTTTGGGAGTCTTGACGCTGCATGAGTTGTGTGTGAATGCAAACGAGCTGACTGTGCACACTCTGGCTCCTCAGAATGGAGAGGTTGCCATGTTGGGAGAGGTTACGCATCTTCAGGGCATTATTGATGACCTCACTATGCTGGCCACAGACCCACACAAACTGCCAGAGGCCAGTGAGCAGGTGCCTCCATGTATACCCACACACACACACACACACACACACACACACACACACACACACACACACACACACACACTCTTAGCATGCATTAGAATGTGCACACACACACACACACACACACACACACACACACACACACACACACACACACAAATGCACACACACACAAATGCACACACACACACACACACACACACACACACATATATATATATATATATATATATATATATATATATATATATATATATATATATATATATATATATATATATACTGAACATTAGAATGTACACACACTCATGAACAAACCTATTCTTAGCATGCATTACAATGTACACACATACTATATATATAGTATAGCATAATACTATATATTTAGCATTAAAAATATATGCACACATATTAGTGCATGTATTTTTTAAAACATGTTTTAGTTTTTTTAAGTGGCCTTCATGAAGTAGTTGAGATATGGGTTGGGTCCTTTGACCCAGAGAAGATCTGCATTCTTTGTTCAACTATTTGCCAAGTTCTTGATTATCCTGCTGCCTCTGGCTGAGAAACGATCTTAGATTTTAACACTGACAGTTACACAGATCACACCTAAAAGTAAATAAAAGTCCGCTGTTGCTGTGGTGGTTTTAGCAGTCCCAGAATGAGGATGGAGGGAGTGTTAAAAGCATCAAAGTGACACCAAAGTAAACAGATGTGGTCTAAAGGTTTAAAGTACTTTATATATATATATATATATATATATATATATATATATATATATATATATATATATATATATATATATATATATATATATATATATACTGAACATTAGAATGTACACACACTCATGAACAAACCTATTCTTAGCATGCATTACAATGTACACACATACTATATATATAGTATAGCATAATACTATATATTTAGCATTAAAAATATATGCACACATATACAGTATTTACTGTCCAAAATCTCAGTGATTTATATAGAAAATATTCAATTTTATAGGAACAGGATTGCACCCATAAAGCCTGCTTGGTAAAGACATTGATGAAATAAGGTTTACAAATTATAAAACTAAATGAAATAGGCCCACCAATCTACATACAGGATAAACGAATACATCTACATACAGGATAAACAAATAAATCTACATATGGGGTAAATGAGTAAATCTGGATTTAAAGCCCACTGTTGGGTTTACACTTTTCGTAACGCATCTGCTCACCTACCAGGTGATCCTGGACCTGAAGGGTTCGGACTACAGCTGGTCCTACCAGACTCCGCCCTCTTCACCCAGCAGCACTGGATCCAGGAAGAGCAGCTTGTGCAGGTGCGTGGCTCATCATCTGATCACACCAGATCACATTAGACCACACCAGATCACATTAGATCACACCAGATCACATCAGATCACTGATGATTCAGCAAAACCCACAGGCTGAACTAACACTTGCTGTGTTCACATTAATAAGGTTTGGCAGAAACTAAACACTGTGAGACGTCATTTTAAATTTGGGAATTTCACTGTGGTTAAATTAACCAAAGCTATTAACTAATCGGCTATCTTCTTCAGTTTGGTGCATCTGCCAGCAGGAGCTCATCGTCTGAGCAGTGTCTCCTCACATGATTCTGGATTTAACTCCCAAGATGCCAACATGCATTCCAAGCCTCCTTCTCCAATGCCCTCGGATATCATCAGTCAGGTGCTTTTCTGGACCATGGGAACAGAACCACATTACATTTGCTTAGGGCGACACTGACATCATTCTGTATGAGGATAACGTCCTGGAATGTAGTTCTTAGAATGTAGTTCTTAGAATGTAGTTCTTAGAATGTAGCTCTTCGTACAGTAGTGTCCGCTGGGCTGTGTGAGACTGTCCTCAACTCCTCTTCCTCTGCAGAAGTCCTCCAGCTCTGCGTCGTCTGAGGCGTCAGAGACGTGTCAGTCGGTCAGCGAGTGCGGTTCTCCCACCCCGGTGAGCACAAGGCCTCAGACACAGAACCTGGTGTCTCAGTGCCACACCCACGAAGCCGTTTCAGTGCTCAATATATTAACATATGCATCAACATATCCAACTATATATCCATCATGATATCCATCAACACATCCATCAAAATATCCATCCACTAATGTTTCCATTTTTTTTAATCAGTTTCTGCATTGGCTCTCTGTCTGTTTTTTGTTTATTTCTTTACACAACTCTTCAGTTTTTGAGTTTTTGACCTTGCTGACGTCGTGAAGCTATCCTTTGCAAAGGTCTCCCCATCTGACTAAATGTCGTTCCATCTCCACAGTTCAGCTCCTCCTTTGACACTTTTCGTCCTACTCGTGCTTGTAACGGCTCCATCAGATCTCTCATTTCTCCTGCCTCCCCATCCCATAATTCCCCCCCTGGACCAAACTGCCCCTCACACACATCACTTCACTGGAAGGTTTGTTTTCATTTTGGGCCATTGTAGTTTGATGTTTTCATTTACTAATTGCTTTGGCATCATCACAATTTTTTTTCTTTTCTTTCTTTTTTTTGGTTGGTCAAATCTTTTAACCCTTAATAAGTGATGTTACATCTACCCACTCTGTGCTGGGCTGCTGAGTCCATGTATCATCTACCCTGAGGGCTCTGTGCTTGTTCCCACAGCAGGACTGGTCTAAAGCAGCTCTCTACGAGCAGTCTGGGGCTGTCCTGCAGCGCAGGAGTGAGGCTGCAATGTCCCCTAGTGGTGCAAGAGGGAATTGCACAATGTACCCTGAAGACCCCTACAGGGCTAGAGCAGTCCCTGCACACAACACTGTGAAGGTACGCAGAACACATCTCACACAAGTGTGGTATTCAGGAAGCAGCATTTCTCGGACTTTGGCCCAAATCCAGCACTGCCTGATGAGAGTAGAACATCTGGTGTATGTATCAGGCCAAATGAGTAATAACCCTCATAGCACTAATGTTTGACTAATATTTAGCACTTTGTATTATGTACATTGTAATTGTATTAAAATGTATCTCCCTCTCTCTCTCTTCTCCCTCTCTCTCTCTCTCTCTCTCTTTCTCGCCTCCTCTCTCAGCATGGGAAGTCGATGGGTTCTGCAGCCAGTGAGCTGGCGATGGTTTTGACCCGTGGTCTGAGTGTGGAGCAGCAGAACACCACCTGTGACTCCATCCTGTACTCTAGTGGTTACAGCACACAGAGCACCACGCCATCCTGCTCGGAGGACACCATCCCCTCTCATGGTAACAGTCACTAGTGTTTGATCTTGAGTATGAGGTGTGTGTGTGTGTGTGTGTGTGTGTGTGTGTGTGTGTGTGTGTGTGTGTGTGTGTGTGTGTGTGTGTGTGTGTCAGTGGGCATGCCCCTCCTGGGTGCTCGGTTCTCTTTAAACTTTTAGATTTCTTTTTTTTGCTGCATTTTTATAGTAATAGTAATAGTAATAATTTTGGATTTCCAAATTAAATATTAAATATGTTAGTCTGTATATTTTTTGTACATGTCTACAGTTCTGTGCTGAGAGCCCATTTAAAACAACAATTTTCTTATTATATCCCTATTTAGATAACCTGTGTTTATGTATTATGGGTAAGGGTTGGACCTTTCTCTTGTCTGCAGGTTCGGACTATGACAGCTACTCCCTGAACGGGGATGCCAGTGATGCGCGTTCTGATTTTGACAAGTCCTGTACTGTCCCGCGCAACAGCAACCTGGCCCAGAACTATCGCCGTATGATCCAGACCAAGAGGCCAGCGAGTACTGCTGGCCTTCCTGGAGGCGTGTCAGCCCAAGGGGCCTCTGTGACCAATGGCAAAGGAGGAGGCGGAGCTACCATATCCTCTGGTACGGCCACGATTCGCCGGACGCCGTCCTCCAAGACCGGCATGAGACGCACCCCGTCCAACGTGGGTCCCATACCCATCCGGCCACCCATCATCCCAGTGAGGACCCCCACTGCACCTTCCTCCCCGGGGTTCCCCAGCCCTCCCCCAGAGCACAACAGTAGCGAGGAGAGCCTGTACAGTGACGAGTCCCTGGAGGTCCAGGACCACAAAGCCTCCCCTATGCGGATGAGCCTGTCCAGTCAGACGTGGGTCCCGAGCACAGCTCCGTTCTCCTCCCAACCTGGGGCCATGGCTCTCAGCTCCGAGGAACACCAGCTTCTGGCTGCCAACCGCCACACCCTGGTGGAGAAGATCGGAGAGCTGGTGGCTGGTGCTCATGCCCTGGGGGAGGGTCACTTCCCTTTCCCCACCAACACCCAGACCAGCCTGAGCCACCAGAGGGCGCTACCACCACCACCGCCACCATCACTCCCCGATGAGGGTGAGGACATTCTGAAGACCATTCGGAGAGGGGTGCGTCTCAGGAAAACGGTCTGCAGCGACAGGTCTGCACCCAGGATTACACGGTAGCTCCACCCGGACATTCATGATTATGGACCGTGCAGAGTGACGAACAATCTGGATGTCAGAACTGAACGGTTGAAAAGAATTGCTCATAAACTGGTGTCTAAAAAAGGCCAGTATCAGTGTAACGTGATGAACATATGACTCACTTCTTGTTAAGACCATTACTGTTGTAGGGATATTGACAAAAAAGTAAGGCCTACTGGAAAGGCGCATTATAACGGGATTTTAACAGACTGAGTCATGAAAATATGTCTAAACTGTGTATTTACATTCTAGTTATGTAAGCTATTCCTTCTGAAGCTTTGGTTTGTAATTACTATGTTAATCATACGTTAATCATATGTTACTCAATTGTAACTGAGGTAAAGCTAATTTGACTAATTTCTCTTTTGCCGTGGTAAAAAGCCAAAGTGTTTTGTTGTTGATCAAAAAGCTGTCGTTCTGAATACAAACAGCACCGCAGTAGCCTACACTTTCTCAAATGGCCATGTGAACAGAGTAGTGTACGTACTGTAACTGCCAAAAATAAACCTCGACCTATGTGGGACATGTTACATGAAGAGTGATTCTTGTCCTCGAAACACTGCCCTTTTAAACAGTAAACCTGATCACGTGCTGAATAACGTTTGAACTCGAGACTTGGTAAAACAACACAGATGAACGTGCACTTTTTAGACGAGTATATCCAGGAGATGTATAATTTGCAGGTCATATTAGGTTGCCTATTGTTCTTATACTGATTTGTTAGTTCTATATTTTACAGAAACGTCTTTTTCTATTCAGGTTATCCAGCAGAGGGCGCTATAATGCTTTTTATTTGTGGCCAGGGGCGCGTGATTGATTTTGACTTTATGAACTCATGCTGTCGTCGCCTTTTGTGGTAAATACTTAGCATTAGCTTAATTACATTTTCAGACTTACTACGGAAACGCTAGTTGAAAACGACGGTGTGTGCAAGTAAACCTGCAGCCTAATTCCATATTCTAAATATTTTTTAATTTAAAATCAAACTGTTGAGTTAACTATATAAAAAAAAACCAAATGTCTTTTCTCATTCGGTTCACTTGTGCTGTGAGAGATGAAATGTTGGGTTGTAGGCCAAACAATATACACCGCATCTGAAGTCCGACCCATCATGGCGATTAAATCTAACTGATGTCATAACGACTTGGAGACGTTTGATGAGGCAGCTGGAGATTGTACGAATGAGGCGCGAAAGAAAAACCTCGAGCGCCGTCAGTCACTCAGTCGCTCATCGCTCCCGCGCCGCCGCAGTCCTGCCTGCTGATACGTCACCGTCACGAGCGCGGACTGAGCGCCACGCGCCCCGGGGCCACGTGCATTCAGCGACGTGACACGAGCGCGTCGCCCGCAGTTGCGCAGGAAAGTGGCACGCGTGTCATCGCAACTGACACACGCACTCGTCTGCCTATCCGCGCTTCTCCGGTGCGAATGCGTGACATGACTGGCTACTGATGGAACCGCACCACAAACAAGACAGCTCTGCGGAGAATAAACTCATCCGATCTGATTCTGGGGGTCAGCGTGAAGGAGCAAGCCAACCCCTCGCGCAGAGGAACACGCGAGCGCTTTATTTCCTCCCACACCTGAGATGCTGTTGTGTCATTGGCGGTTCTGTGCCACGCGAGTGAATAACAGTCATCTTGTTCTATCCGTTATAAATCACATTGCTAGACACTAAATATTCAGCGCGTTCATATCAATGAGCTCGAGTCATCATTTCCCGTTGTCATTAACTGTTCTCCCGGTGGAGTGTGGATGGGTTCTGGCAGAGAAGGCGCCAAATTCTCAGTGCATGTAGAAATAAGTGGCCCGCTGCGTGGGCTCTGGACACGAAATGATTCTGGTGTTATTTAAAAATAAATAAATAAAAACAGATCCATTGACAGAAGGTTGCTGACGGATGTTTATGCTTCCGATACGTCCGAGACGGTGATGAATGACTGCAGACAAACAGCGCTGAGCATGCAAATATGTCCAGCCAGTCTAACGTCTTGTCGGCACGAGAGGATGCGGTCACATCACAACAGATTGGGCTCCTTTTCAGTCCGCCTTTGTCGTGTTTTCGTGATGATTAACGGTTGTTTGTAGATCTCTTCAACTATGTTCTTACGACTTCTATTGCAGTGAACTGCTGTTGTTTATATTTGTTTTTCTTAATTGAACTTCCTCAAGACAGAGAATATTATCATTATTTAACATCCCGTCGCAGTCTGTTTATGTTCAGATATATCATGTTCATATATCTGTTAAGATAAGCTAAACTTTATAAGAAAATGCTCTTTGATTTAGAGTCAATTAACATGAGCAAATATAGATATCAATAACATGCTAATGAATACTTGTGAAATACAGAGACTATCATTTTCAGAGTAGAATTGGTGTGTGTGTGTGTTTGTGTGGTTGCTAATTGTGTTTCATTAACATGACAGCATCCTTGTGTGTTGTTCTTTCAGGATATTACAAGGGTATTAAATTGTCTTAGGATGGTTGTTTGGAGAATACGGCTGTGGCAGCTACACGTGGACCTCAGTTACTGGGGTCATACCTCAGAGAGGTATTAGTTTAGTGGGACACAGAGAAACAGGGAGAAACTGGACACCAGGGAGAAAGAGGGAGAAACAGGGAACTGGATGTTAATGTTTGTAAATTGGATATTATTAGACACTGGGGAGTTTTTTAACAGACCAATTTCTACTTAGCTGTTGGGAACTGATTGATGTTTCGGTCTCTCTTGGGAAAATGCACTCTTGATTTTTTTTAACTTGTAGAGGTATGGATTTTTTTGACACTCATTTCCATACTAATTTTAACATTAATTTCCTAGATTATACTGTATATTCCACACCCATATTCTGTAGCTCAAGATTAGGTAGATTTGTTTTAGCATGAATACACTTTTTCTATTGTAGTTATTTAGGCGTACATTTCTGGGACACCTGTGATTATATAGATTTAGAAAACCATAGCATTCCAAATCATAACGTTTTTGTATGCAAGGCATTATCAGATCTGCTCCCAAATCTCCATTACAGTTAGTGCTCCGGAAGATCAATCACTGCTCCTGTTTGCGTTGGTGAAGTCAGAGTGAACAGACGTCCTCCGGTCTCATTTGTCTTTTTAGCTTCTTAACGTTTTTTTATACAAAATTATGTATTAGGAAAAGTGTTGGTGATATCTGCTTTATGCTTCTTGTGGAGAAACTGATAGATATTTTGCCCTCCAAAACAGTCACAAATCAAGCTAAATTACCCCATCAACAAGGACAGTTAATTGCAAAAATGCATTTATGTCATAGTTGAAGAATATGCTGTGGAAATATCCTCCAAACCTCATTATGTTCACCTTTCACCTTTCACCTTTACACAAACACACAACCTAGAGTCTTCAACGCCATCACAACACTCCAAACTCTCAAAACATGCAGCAGACCATAGAAAACCGACATTTATGATAACGGTTACGCATCTGCTCATCATATCACATTCAGAACACATTTCAAAACAAAACCTTCCATCCTGTTTACACGCTCGTGCACCTTTAGTGGGAGTAGACCCCCCCTTCCCCCCCACCAGCTGCCCCGCCCCTGCCCTTGACATGGCCCATCGCTGAGCGCTTGGGGCAGACCTACCTGTAGACATGGCTGATGTGTCTCAGACGGCGTGTCTGCTGTCAAGGCGAGTGCTGAGAGACAGTGATGGCAGGTCCCGGTGAAGCCCCAGCGATCTGGAGGGGTCATCCTTCAGCCCACAGACAGGCTGAGAGACATCCACATGGCAGACGTCTCCCAATGACAAGCTGTCACGGGGAGGAGCGCTACCATACGGCCACGGCAGCCCCTCACCTGCCGGAGCTCGTCTCACTACGGGCCCTACCTGCGCGCGAACCCGCGTCACTGTCAAGCCCACGGGGGTTAAAGGTGAGGGATTTGCATTTTTACTGTACTCCCCATCTGTACATCTATATTTTAAGACCAAGATTTAATTATCCATGCAAAGTTGTCAATGGTCACGCCTTTAGTGCCAACCTTTCAGAAAGGAAGAAAAAGCTCACTCCTACTGAGACATTTAAGACAACGCAGAAACGATGACATTCCCTCGAGCACGCAGTGTTAATTAGAACGCAGCATGGCTCAGAGGGCTGTATGTGGCCTCTGTCTTTATATGACTCACGAAGGTCATAAGACAGTATAGGAAGACCTAGCATAACACAGTTATGAAGTAAGGAGGATGTAATTTCAGAGTTATTTGTATATACACAGAAGGCATCAGTATCTTCTGAACTATGACAGCAAATCTAGACTAGAATATTCCATTGTGTTGTCCAGTGGTGTTGTCAGTACAGTTTCAATGAATGACCAGCATCGTAACCAGCACGAAAAGATTCACAGGCCACAAGGCCCTTCTTTACTAATCTGCATTATCAGTCATAATCAAAATAAACATCCAAATATCATCCTCCATTTTGGAGTCTGTGCAGCTACTTTGCTGTTATTGTGTAGTAGTCCCACCATTGTAACCTCACTTTACATCTCCTGCTAACAGATTTGCGGTTGTCCGTGAGGCTGCACTCCTGAGTCGCTGAAGGTGAGGCGTGTTGCTTTGACACGCTGCAAGAGCATGATGTTACAGAGCCCGACACCTGACTTGGGGAAAGGTCATCTGCTTGTCACGGATCAAACCAGAGGACAGGACCTCTGGAAACACGCCCTGAGAGAGGGCAGCAGGAGGCCACACAGAACCTTCACAGCGGTACTGATGGACATGTGGTTCAAACACACGCTGCTGTGAACTCTGGGAAGAGTGTGCATCCTGCTGGCAGGTGTCCCTTCTGGTTTCAGATGCTTAGTGACAGGTGTGTGGTTAGGAGCGCGGAGGAGGCCGCTCTGATGACACCATCACCAGGGTCTCGTCAGCGTGGGTGTGGGACGGAGAATTAGACGACTGCACAGATTAGGGGGAGCTTTGTAACTGAGCAGATGGTTCGTTTTGATTGCTGGGGATAAGAAAGTCACAGCAGAACAGAACAAATTACAAAATGATTAAATGTTTAAATTGAGATACAAATTCAACACTCATTTTACAAATTCAACTAATTTTGGGTATATCGACTTATTTGGGTATTGTCTCTTTGTTTCCGTATAATGCAGTGTTCTAGTAATTATGCATAATTTGTTTGATGTGCAAGATAAAGGTAAACTGGTTTTCACATTAAGGGCTGAAAGCATCTCTTCGTAAAAAGTTCAGATATAATTTCAACCTTTTATTGTCAGTTTTTGTGTCCATCTTGGTTAGTTATGTATGACTCGCATTCTGTATGACTGTATGACTCGGATTCTATTCTCACCCTCCAACTCCTTCACAAAAGGGACAACAATCATGGTTTCATTGTACATGTTTATCAGAGCTTGTCTCTGGGGAGGTGTGGGGGAGAGGGAGGGGCTGAAATGTGGAGATAGGTAAAGCATTAAATCTTTACTTGTAAGATGAAAGTTGAATAAATTGTAATTTAAAGGTTCTTCCCCAAAGTCTCCGTTAACTTTAAACAGAATGGTGAACAGAGCTGAATCATTTAATCTATATATATATATATATATATATATATATATATATATATATATATATATATATATATATATATAAAGTACTTTAAACCTTTAGACCACATCTGTTTACTTTGGTGTCACTTTGATGCTTTTAACACTCCCTCCATCCTCATTCTGGGACTGCTAAAACCACCACAGCAACAGCGGACTTTTATTTACTTTTAGGTGTGATCTGTGTAACTGTCAGTGTTAAAATCTAAGATCGTTTCTCAGCCAGAGGCAGCAGGATAATCAAGAACTTGGCAAATAGTTGAACAAAGAATGCAGATCTTCTCTGGGTCAAAGGACCCAACCCATATCTCAACTACTTCATGAAGGCCACTTAAAAAAACTAAAACATGTTTTAAAAAATACATGCACTAAAATCAAGTTAAAGGTAGAACTACAGTTTTGCAAATGATGCAGAAATAAAGACTGTGAAATCCCATAATTAAAAATTTAAACCCCAGAATTCCAGTCCAAATAGATTTGATTAAATATTCAGTATCCTGTTCAGTGTATATTCAGTTGATACACGTTCATCACCATGAAGCCCAGAAATCATAGTCACAAGCAATTTTATGAACGCAAAAGCTACAAGCTCTGTTTCTAACCTTAAACCTAAATTAACATGGACAACATAATGCATGACATTGATGATTGTCGGTGACATCTCAATAACATCTGCGAATGCTACAGATCGTTTATCCTCATTTAGGCTAAGTTTATTGTCAATTTTTTAAATGAGTTTGGGAAAATAATTTGAAAACGTTAACAATACTCCGTATGTGCATTTGTTCATTCAGTTTCGCTGTTGAAGGCTGTTAGCTGTTATTTTCCTGTTTTCATTAGTCCAGTGTTTAATGAGCTAATATCAAGTGCGCTGTCGCAACAAAAATGCGATGTGGGAGTGTCCGAGAGTTGCACGCTCAGGCGAATCTCTGCTGCAGACTTTTGAGTGACGTGATACACCCGTAGCGTCTTCTGAGGCGTGACTGTCCTACCGTTCATTTACCGTTTGGGCGGACGAGTCTTGAACAAAGGATAGCTGATCAAAGCCCTTCACCTGCTTTTCGTTTGTGGCGAGTTAGCGTAGCCAGTGTAGTGCCAGCTCAGTACTCCGTCTTGAAATAAGTGTCGCAATTGAGGAGGAGCGGACCATTTCGTTTTGTCTGCAGGGCTCGGAGGTCTAGCGCCTCGTTAGTAGTAGGATGCCCAGAAGGAAACAGCACGCGCCTAAGCGCGCGCCAGGTAGGCTGTCGTCTGCTCCCTTCAGTGGTGTGATTCTTCGCTTGGTTGTGTAGCTATTTCTTCCTTACATTTATTCCTGCTTAGATTTTGTTTGATCATTTTCTTCTGTTAAGTTTGAGTTTTTGTAAGGTAAGAATTTTAAATATACTTTTTATAAGGTTAAATTTAGGCTTCTGTTCGTAGTTCCATATCTGTCTTACCTGCTGGACCTTCCCCTGACTTTACAATATTTATAATGACGATGACAGACTTTCAAATTATATAACTTGTGAACTCTGTACTACTCTGAGAGATGTAACCACAGTCTAAAATCGTTGGTGCGTGTTGTCATCTAATTCTTCGAGTGGAGCCGCTTATTTCGAGAGTAATACAGGAACAATTTAAGCAGAATTCGGAAATATGACAGACGTTATGCTGTTATGACAAGTACACGTGATTTATTAAGCGTATTAGCCATAAATATGTAAAGTATGTACTGTCGTTTTAGGAATAACATCCACAGTTCAGTTATTTTAAAGGAAACAGATTTTAGTGTGTGTGTGTGTGTGTGTGTGTGTGTGTGTGTGTGTGTGTGTGTGTGTGTGTGTGTGTGTGTTGGGGGGGTGGTCTGTGTATGAGTAAGTGTGTGTGTGGGGGGTTAATGGAAGGGTATGGTTTGCTCCGTTAGACTGGCCTGTCAGAACAGCTTTGTCTCATGTTGGATTTAATTGTTATCCTCGTGACAGCCTCATCCATCAAAGGCTTTAATGGTCAATCAGAGCAAGGCCACGTGAGTGCTCTCATTCTTTCCCCATATGCTTGTCGGGGCTTTTATTGCTTCAGCGGTATCTACACATTTTTATGAGTATCAGACAGCACCGGAAATGGGTTTATAAGTAGGGCTGAAATGCTTTTATTATTATTCATTTTATGTATGTACATTTTTAATCTTAACTCTAAGGGGGGGCAAGTCAAAGTGTAATGAAATGGAATGGATGTTTGGTTGGTTTTTAAGTGTTTAGTAGGTGTTTACTGGGTGTTTAGTAACCTGATGTTTGCATGTGTACTTTCTCTGTTCTTCCTCCCTTTTAAAGTGTTCCCCTACCTCTCCTGTCCCTTGGGGAGCTTTGTGAAAAGTGGAGTTATTTTACCAGCTTCGTTAGTGCACACTTAATTAGCTGTAAACGTGATGGATTCCTGACAGCTCTAATGATCAGAGATGACAAGCAGTACACCCTGTCATCAAGTCAAATTAGCTTTCAGTTGCTTTGATGTAATAAACATTATATTAGTTGCTATGGCTGGCCTTTGCTATTACTTTAACCTAATATAGCACTTCAGGTGAGAAATGAGCTTTGGTACCTGTCCAGAATTTAGCAGTTCCAATCCGTTAGGAAGTGATACCTCAAGCTACTTTAATATATATGACTTAGTCTGTTTGATCCATATTCAAAAGCCCTCTAACTGCTATGAGCAGTTTGCTCCAGCCTTGTTGATTG
The DNA here is from genome assembly GCF_052324685.1 of Brachyhypopomus gauderio. Classification (NCBI taxonomy): domain Eukaryota; kingdom Metazoa; phylum Chordata; class Actinopteri; order Gymnotiformes; family Hypopomidae; genus Brachyhypopomus; species Brachyhypopomus gauderio. Next base: position 7,097,753 of record NC_135212.1, read on the forward strand.
GCCGGTGCTACAGTCTGTCTTTCATGGCTGATTAACACGAGTTCATCAGACGCAAGTACAAAGCTATTAAGGGCCAGTGTAACCACACCACCTCCCAGAAAGTCTAATCCAACTCCCACACCAGCTGTGAGACTATAGCCCAGGTTGGCTGGCTGTGTCTATGGGGAGGGTGGAGGGGGGGGGGGGGGGGGGGGGGATCAGCACCTGTCAGGAGTGAGACACAGAGGGGGGGCTCAACCAGACACGGCGCCCTCAGACATGCGTGAGTGAGTGACGCAGACGTGGCTTCTGATGATGGAGGTGATGACATAGAGGGAAGGTTCTAGCACCCCACCATTTTGTAATCACAAAGCGTGTCAACAAAACCAGACATGCCTGTAATCATAGCAACCAGCCCCCACAACACTGGAGACCTATTTATTTACACAGCCGCTCAGCTAAACTATTTTAAAGCCAGAATTAAAATGATATACCTGCACACGCTCGCAGTCAGACATTAACATTGATGACGACTGTTTGGGTGTGTCTAGTATTTTGTGAAAGTGTGTGCACAGTGGCTGTTCATAAAGAATCAAACAGAAGTGATTGTGTCGATTCTTAGTAGTAATGTAATAAATATTCCTCAGACGCATTCATGCAGTGTTGAGTGATGTACTAAATCGGTGCTTCACATTGAATCTGTAATGAACCTCCATAATCATCTGGCTTCCTGTGGTGATTGACGTGTGCTTTTGAGCTCTGTCACACAGGACTGACGTCTACCCTGAACAGACTCCTCCTACCTGAACAGACTCCTCCAACCTGATTAGACTCCTCCTACCTGATTAGACTCCTCCTACCTAATTAGACTCCACCTACCTCCTATCTGACTTATACTCTCACTCACCAGATGTCATTATGAAACAATGAAACAGCAATAACAGAAAAACTAAATAGAAAAACTATCACAACATCTATATATATATATATATATATATATATATATATATATATATATATATATATATATATATATATATATATATATATTGTATAACACACAATTAAACACTTATTGTCTCATATGAACTAGCCTTCTACATGTCAAATATAGAAAAGCTTAAAAGCTTCACAATTGTGGAAGCAGACGGCGATTGTCTTCATTTTGATGACAATGGAGACATCAGTCTTTTGTTTTTTTGGAGAAGAGGAATGTGCCTCCTTTCTCCAGGGAGGTGCTTTTTCGTTTGGTCTCCATTTTTAGGAAAGTGAGTCAGTGTATCCCTTCGGGGTCCAGAAACCAAACCCTACTGGAGAAGATCAGCACCATGCCAAACCGTCAATTACCCTTTCAACAGAGTCGTTAATCATGCCTCCACCCTGTACTTCTGACACTCTGACACTTGTCATCTATCACAAGCTTTCCCAGACACACAGGGCGGAGAGGAAGCGGATGAGAAGTGCTGTGTCGACCAGTCACAAAAGGACGTTGTGCAGTGAGGAGGGAGAGATGGTGAAAGAGGGGCAGTGCGGAGGTTGTTGAACAGAAAGATGGAAATGGTGCTGAGTAACGCGGTCGGTTTGGTTTAGAGTGGAGCGAAAGCGGTTCTGAAAAACAAGAAGAGAGCCCTCAGTCGGTCGTCCTGCACCGAGACACAGGAGACCCTGCAGAAAGTCAGGCCTTCATAAACTGTAGATAGGTATATATTACATGTTGATAGAATGAGAGCGCAAGTGTGTGTGTGTGTGTGTGTGTGCGTGCGTGCGTGTGCGTGTTTGTGAGAGAATGCATACTTGTGTACGTGTGTGTGTGTGTGTGTGTTCAAGCCCATAGAAGCATGTGCTCATGTCTATGCATTCCTGGCTCAGAATGACACGCATCACTCCAGCTTGGCTGGCCTCGGTGTGAACCCGCCTGTGCTCTCCCACAGCTCTGACGGATGCTCCTCTAAAGAAGGAGATTAATGAGAGGTAGGAGGCTTGCAGGGTCATTCATCACAGTGAATATTATTTAGACGGGCCATGTAAGCCTGTAACATGAGAGTTAGAGGGGCAGGGACTGAGCCTTAGATGTGTGCTCTATGATGGATGACCTTGCTTTCTCGCTGTTTGTTACTAGACACCAGCTGTCTACCGGGTGGTCATTGCAGAGTTGTTTCTGGAGCTCTGTGTTTTAGCCTAAACGAAGTCCCTGCTGACTCCGTGTCAGCGTGTGAACTCCGTTTGGAGTTTGTGTGCTCATTAACAGAGTGTTACTTGGGGCCAAGGCTCTGCTTGACAGAAGGAGAGAGAGCCTGTTCTGTTTATGTTCATTTCCCCCACTCCCCACCACTCACCTTTTCCCTGTAGAGAGGAATTATGATTGAAATCCATCTCACAGAGCTCTTTGTTGCTAGGCCATCATTTTAGCAGCTGCTGGCTTTGACTTACACAGAAACGCTGCCAGTCAGTCTTGGCAGCTAAGGCAGATCAGACACACCTTTGTCAGGGGGAAAACCAGAATCAAAGGCATGCAGAGTGATAATTAGAGATACGTCCCCCAAAAGGGCATTTTGTGACGTGGAACTTCAGTGCAGATGGAACTTAACCATGAATGGTCAGGTTGGAATATCCCTTACTGAGCTAGACAGATGTTGTGAAATAGAGCGGCAGCATGCTGTGGCTACTATCTACCAGTTGTTTTTCTTTTTCCTTTGAATTGACATGTTGTCAGTTGACACCTTGATTACAGTTTAGTTTCTCAAGGTGATGGGAGACTTGGAGATGCGTTTTGCATTTTTAGAGAATATGCACTTTGCCACATTTTTATTTCTTTTTCCACTGTAATCTCATTGTCTCAAGAGAAGAGGGGTTAAAGTTATATATGCAGCACCATGAAGCCAAGGCTCAGTGGAGGAGTTTTATATGTTACACCTGTGAAAACAGAAGCCCAAGGCGGGTATGGCGAGTGGGATTCGGACACGCCCGTCATCCAGGGAAGACTCAAAAGAGGGATCTGACGTGATACTCCACGTGGATAAATCCCTCTATTAGCATCACCTCGGGCACAAACAGTTTTCCATCTCATTCCCGGCCTGACTTATCATGCCAACTGCAGGGGTGAGAAATCTCTTTATCTTTATAGCAGAATCATATGTAAAGTGGGTCTGGCTACCACTGGAGTGAATTAAGAGTGCAGTAGTTCATTTGAGTAGATGGATTCTACATGTTTGTAGAGTGTTACCTTAACACCGGTGTGGCTGCAGTTCTGAAGTGGAGCATGTCTGTCAAATGGAACACTTCCTGTGGTGTTTCTGTCCTTGTGTGCCTTTTCTTTATTATATATACACCTGTCTGTCAGTACAACGGCAGCAATATTGTAGAGGTATCGTGCCCTCAATTTTCTGTGGGTGGAAATGAGTAGAAAGAAGGGGAGATTAGTGACTGTATTAAAATGATTTCATGCTTATTTATTATCCTAATCCTTCGTAGTGTTTCAGGGGATAAACATTTCTGTCTGCAGCAGTAATTAGCCACTACTCTGTGAATTCTTACTCTTGGGTTTAAGTGTAATGCTTTCAGGGGTCTAATGACTTGGTGTATACAACCACACATAATGGTTACATAAATCAAAAGAAGAGGATGTCTGTAAATTCTCCCTGTTCAGAGCTCATCGCACATGTCATATTTTATTAACTAAATAAATTAACTTGGTTGTCAATCAAGCCTATGAGAATAATTGCTTATGGTAGTTGCCTCTTGAGATGTATTACGGTTTGGTTGAGGTTGCATTTAAGATCATAACAGACCCTTGTTCTTATTGCATTATTTAGTAATTTTGAAGATTTTTCAACAGAATTTTTTTTTCTTTTACAAAAACTTACAAAGTCAAAAAAGTCTACCTTTGATATCATGCAAGGAAGAATAAGCAAAAAATGCAAAGAATATTTATTAAAAATGTCTAATTGTATTCCGTGTTGTTTTTGAGTTTTGGGTGGTTGTTTTCGATCAAGGTAAAAAATAAATAAAATTGTGGGATGAAATACATTTGTTGGAGAAAGAAGCAATTTGCTGTTTCGAGTCCTCTGGATGTCACTGTAATTGTCTTTGGGGTATGAGCAGGCAGGAAAATGATGATGTCGTTGTATTTACACCTGGTTCACCCACTATATGCGCGGTGCTGGAATCCATGCCAAGGCAGGCAGTTCAAATGACATCTTTTGATCAGGGCTGTCGGAAATGATCAGAGAAGATTGGCAGGTAATGGATACCTAGTGACAATCCAAATCTAGAGGGGGAATAAGAGTGGCCTGCACCTGCCAGTTATCCTTTATGGCTGTGCTTCTGTGGGCCTCCTGGCTGACATCTAGTGAGGCACTAAATGGGAGAAGTGCAGCTTGGCTAGATTGTGTATTATCATGTGGAACGAGGGGGCTATTTGTGCTTTAACACTCCCTGTCCTGTTAGATCTTGTGTGTACAATCGGGACATGAAAGAGAGAGGGATTACGGGGACGTTTTGACACATTTGAATTGGCCGCACATTAGAACCAAAATGTCTGGCACGCCTAACGCTTTCCAATAGAAAACAATCTGACGTAGGCAACTTGACCACAGCTGTGCATGCAAATCGACACTTGGATGGAGGGGACGGATAAGGGCGAGTTTGGAGAGGCTTCCAAAGGAGCATTTATCCCATGTACAGAGTCAAAGTGGCAGTGTTGTAGGGGACAGGTTGTCAGGCGGGAGGACCATCAGTCCCAGGGGACATTTGGTTGATGGGGGCTCCGGAGCCGAGGGCAGTATGCAGCCTGAGGGAGGCCAGCCGCGTCCTCTTAGATCCGTCATGTGGAGGTGCTCGGCCAGACACCTCTCTCCTCATGCGTCACCTGTCCAAGGTGAATAGGCGTCAAGAGAGATTCAAAGTGATGGATGACTTATGCATTGCTGTCCCATGTCTTTCCTTGTAACCTCTCAATACATCTGCCCACGTTTTCCTTTCCAGTCTTTTCACCTGGGCGCAGGTGTGTTGGACTGCAGACATGTGATGTAGAATGAATGAAAACAGCCTCATGTGTTTTACAAAATCTCTTTTCCCCTTTAAAAAACCAAGATGTTTAATGTGATAGATTATTCCATAATTACGTTATTCTCTGTGCATAGGCAGTCATCATAAACACGTAGTACGGCTTTGTATAGTTTGATTCAATGATTCTTTGAATTGTTCAGAAATTGACTCCACTTAATAACAAATACAAGCTTTAGAGAACACTGAATAGGTATTAGGTATAATTGACAAGAACAGTCACAACTATAATACAATGTGAGTAGTTCAGACAAAAACAGCGAATCAGTCATTTTCATATAGTTTTCCAGCCCTTCTTCATTCTGCATGTGAAAGAATGCCCAGTCCATCCTTCAGAAATGGTGGAATTATAATATAACTGAAGAATATAACGATTGAGAAAACTGTCTTTTGTTATTTTTCAGTGAATATTAAATGAATACATTCATTACTATTAATCAATAGAGTCCTTGCAACATATGTGACATGATGCTGACTGAACATGGTGATGTCTGTATGACGTCAACAATGCATAATGGCACCGTCTATCAGCCCAGCCCTAATTAGGATGTGACTATTACATTAACGTTTAAATGATGATTGTGAAGCAGTTAGAAGTATTCCCTCAGCATTCTCTACATATTAACTGCATAAAGACATTACAAAAACTGTGCTTAAAAATGTGGTTATGTGAACTTCTCTGACGTTGTTCTTTTTCCATCTTTTAGCCTATGATCCAGAGGATGTTAAAGAGACTGCTATGCAAAACCATGACATGGAAAGAGAATGCACAACAACCAAGAAAAAAACATCCATTAATGACGATTACTTCAGGAGGGATGACGTCTTCCAAAACTCAAAGAACAAGCAGTGCTCCTCTACTGAGTTTCCTGAGACTGGCAGCGAATCACACACTTGTGAGCTGAATGAACAAACACCAGACCAAAGCACTTCAGACAAAAATAAAGATGAACCTACAGAAGGCCAATCTGCTACCTTAGCATTTGGCTCAGATAGCCTGCAACAGATAAAGGCCATTTCTAAAAGTTTGCTTTCAAACACTTATTGGTCCTCACTGAGTTTGAATCCTCAGTCATGTGTGGAGAAGACCTCTGAGAACAGTGGCAGGAGTAGCAGTAGTAGTCCTGGCAACAGTAGCAGTCCTGGAGACAGTTGCTATGACTGGCACCAGTCTGCAATTGCAAAAACATTGCAGCAGGTTTCTGAAAAACCCCACCCAGCAATAGAGCCAAATCTTTTTAGCAGTGTTCAGCTTTACCGCCAAAGCACTAGACTCTACGGGTCCATTTTCACCGGCGCAAGCAAGTTCCACTGCAAAAGTTGTAGTGCGTCTTATGACACTTTGGTTGATCTTACAGTTCACATGAACGATACGGGCCACTATCGCGATAACAACCAAGAGAAAGCAGGACGAGGAACGAAGAACTGGTCCAAGCCTCGCAAACGCTCCCTGCTGGAAATGGAGGGTAAGGAGGACGCTCAGAAGGTCCTGCGCTGCATGTACTGTGGACACTCTTTTGAGTCCTTGCAGGATCTCAGCGTTCACATGATCAAGACCAAACACTACCAAAAGGTGCCTCTGAAAGAACCCGGGACAACCATTGCTGCTGCTAAGGTTATTTCCTCCTTTAGGAAGAGAGTACCTGTACAAGTACAGTTCAGTAAACTTAATGCCGTAGATCAGAAAAAACCCTCTAAAGGCACTCAGGTAAAGGGTAATTTTCCTCAGATTTCTGGTATTACCAAAAGGGACAGTCTCCCAGACCAAAATGTTGTGGCCAAGTCTCATATTTTGAGATGTATGGAGTGTGGAAGCTCCTGTGAGTCTTTACAACACTTGACGGCCCACATTATGTTGACAGGTCACATTGTCAGAGCCAAACATTCTCTTCAAATAGCAGGTGAATGTACAACTAAAGCAATTGATGAGAAGGCCCAAACAGATACTGATGGTCCATGTAAACCCAATGGAGCTATAGAGTTACCATTAATCCCTTCTTCAATTCAGATCAGTACTAAGAAAGAAATTCAAGAGGTCTCACTGAAAGAGCAAATTTGCAGAGAACCAACAAATAAAAATAAAAATGACGCAGAGGAGAGATTCAATATATCTTCAAAATTTGATTACCTTACTGAGGACGATCTAGAGGAGAGTCCGAGAGTAAACCTTAACATCCTTAAGTCACTGGAAAAGACCGTTACTTCTGCCATTACAAAAGCACAGAAAGGTACTCCGAGCTGGGGGGGATACACGAGCATTCATGCGGCCTACCAGATAGGAAACAACACAAAGTCCTTCCTCTACAATTCAGGACATGTTTCCTCTTCAAAAGAAGTGGCACCTGGTATAGAAATTCAGTCCTCAGATCAAATGTTAATCTCTCCAAATCCTCCGCTGCGAGCTCCTTCACCCAGAGGGAACCTGTCTACAGTGGAGGCCATGGTTAAGAAAGTGACAGAGGAGGAGGAGGAGATGCAGGATACTGATGAGCAAGTTTCCCTTCGGAGGCCATTGATAAACTCTTCCTCAGCAAGTGCTGATATGAAGTCATCAACATCCAGTTCCCCCAGTTTAGAGAGATATGTAGCATTAGTTAGCAGAGATATCAAGGATACTGCTAATGGCAAAAACATAACTGTGAAGGGTTCAAAAAAACGCACTGAACATTTCACAAAGGCCTCAACATCTGCTTTAGCATTGTATGACAATAATGTTGCGATTACTGCCCACACAGAACCAAAACAAAGCTTTGTCAGTCCTATAAATGCCCTCCAGTCAGTAATGAATCTTCATCTAGGAGAAGTGGCTAAACCCGTGAAGCCGGTCCAGGACCCAATGAGCATGCTCATGAAGATGAGCAACAGCATCAGAGAGAGTGCCGCTGGGATGTCTCCTCCTCCAGACTCAGGACCAGAGCCATCGCAACCAGATTTCCATCACACTGACAAAGACCAACCAATAGATTTATCGAAAGGCAAAAAAGGGCGGTGTTTTGCCTCTCCATCTCACCAACCACAAGGAAAGGTGTTAAACTCTTCTGTGCTTGGTACGACTAGGACTGATTTAACGGATACAATAATGTGCCATCCAGTCAGTCCAACATTTGAGAGTGCCCTCTCGGATATATCAGACATGTTACGGAATTTGTCAGACCCTCTCGGAGCCAATGTCCAAGAGGTCCGATGTCCAAAGTCCAAACCAGAAGCACCTTCCTATAATGTTGAGCGCTCAGAGGTTGATGGTGTCCGTACTCCCAATGAGGGAGATGACGCATCTATGGTGCACAAGCGCAAAGGTAGGCAGTCTCACTGGAACCCCCAGCACCTGCTGATCCTGCAGGCCCAGTTCACATCCTGCCTAAGGCAGATATCGGATGGAAAGTACGTTATATCAGACTTGAGCCCTCAGGAGAGGATGGTCATTTCTCGTGTCACTGGGCTTTCAATGACGACCATCAGCCACTGGCTAGCCAATGTTAAATATCAGCTGAGGCGGACGGGCAGAACCAAGTTTCTCAAAAATGTCGACTCGGGCCAAGCTGTTTTCTTCTGTAGTGAATGTGCCGTGCAAATGCAGTCACGTTCTACGTACCTCTGCCACCTCGAGACACATCTTGGGTTTAGAATGCGGGACTTGGCAAAGCTGTCTTACAAAAACCTTAATAAGAAGATTGTGAGGGATTCAAAAATTTTAGCCCAAAAAACTGTCCTGTCTCCGTCCTCACCTGGAGCAGATCCTGAACAGGTGAAGTCAGCACAGTAACATTAGTTCTGAGATCCACCACTGACTGTGCATGACAGAATGCATTTCATGTAGTCAGTAGTTTATAAAAACTGAAATATATGAAATATCTGTGTAATTTACACAGGATGCGTATTGTAGTTTGATTTTTTTTAAATATATCTCATTAATATAATAATCTGCTAAGATTCTCTCTGACAATGCCTCTTTATGATGAGATATTTCACTCTGCTTCCATTAACATTATTAGAGTATTCTCAAAATATGTGACATATTGTCTTAAAATAATGTAAGTTCTTTTTTTGTATTAATCTCTAATTGCTTTTCTTGGCATTGATGGGGTTACACAGTTAAGTTAGGTATGTACATTTGTACAGGGCAACTTTCACCGCTTTAAAAGTCGTCAAATGTGTCAGAATTGTATTTATTTATTTAATGGAGTGTTTTGTCTGTTGCTAAACTTGTTGTTGTCTGTCATTGTTTTGCAGTCTTCAGAAGGGCTGTGTAGGGCAATACAGTTTTTAGAGACATTCGCAAGACCTTTGCTGTTGATGTTTTTGATTTTGCAGTACAAAGGTTCTACAATCTGTCAGTAGTTTATAAGCTTATCATTATATTATAAGCTTATTATTATATTAAATTATAAACTTATTTCCCATGGTGGTGTATCTGCATCTGTATATCCATAACTGAATATGGTTTACCACATTTGTATCCAATATTCATAAAGAAAAACATTCATAATTTCCTTTATCTGATTTTTTGCAGACTGTAAATCCACTAAACAGCATGAAAATTATTTCTATAATGTAAAATGCAAAAAATGGTTAATTTTAGTAAAGTTGCTGTAACAAAACGTATGCATTTTTACTTTTTTCTATTATTTTTTTCTGATATCATAAAAATATTTTTAAGTTTAAAGCATGATTATTTGTATCAGTGTGGTTTCATATAAACCTGCTCCTCTACAGAGAGATAAATGCAGAAATGCATAATCATTATTTTTAGGTCAGCATGTTATGCATATTATTTTACATTATGCATAATTCAATATGCATGCAGTTTTTCTGCAGGAAGGTTTTTTTTGCACATAAGATTGACTTAGGTTTGAATAAAGATACAGATTTAAGAACTGCATGTTATTTAACTGCAATTTAAAGACTCAAGGCATTAGAATGTGAGTAATTTAGGATCAGATTAATTGAGATTGTGGTAGAGCATTCTGCTGTGTGATACAGATTTGTTTGAGATCAAGCATTTATTCACTCAAAAATATAATTTCTGAATATTGAATTAAAACATAAAGAAATTTATAAGTACTAGGTAATAATGCCAGTGTATCATTTTGATGAGAATAATAATTATCTTAATTATTAGTCATTATTACAACACCTCTGTCTCATTTATGGCATTTTGTCAATACAAGAATTAGATACAATTGGACAATATTTCAAAATGAGCTGCAACATAGCACCCTTAGTAAGAATAGATGCTCTAGCCAACCAAATATCTATAGTCTTTTTGAATACTGTAGCTCATGTCTACAATCGCTTATGTCACTTAAATTGAACTATTTATTGTTCTTTTCTATTGATTATAAAAGGTTCATTCATATAGATGAACATATATATCATTCTATAGATGCAGTCATGCTTCTACACTTGTGGAAGAGAGGTGCTGTCAGACTGTTCCATCACTCTAATGAATATTTCCTAAATTGGCTTGTATATTTGATGAGTTTAGATGTCAATATAATTTGAGAGTGTGCACTGATGACAGGGACTCTGATTAGTGAGAAGCAAGCTGGGTTTGACAGTGTGATTAGCTTCAGTCTGATCAGACCAGTTTAAACAAGAATTCTGACAAAGATGCAAATCAAAAAGTTTTAGTAGAAAGAAATTATAGAAACAGAACAAATGCTGAAATGTCATATAGATCCTACATTTATGGTTGATGGCTTCTGTCATTTCCTACCATGACGTTTCTGATGAAGAATGGATGATGTTGTACTAACGTCTCCTTCTCTGTGCCTCCTGACATCTCCCATACATGCTGTTGTTTGTCTTTATTGTACATATCAGTATGAACAAGCAAAATGTTCAGTTTCACATCAGCAGTCATTCATGTCCAGTTGGTAATGATTTAAGGCTGGAGATTTGTAGACATCAAGATACATTTGCAGGGACAAAAAATGCCTAAGTTAAAGACTTCATAGACTTTAAAGCCTCTCAATGGACTTCCCTTTATCAAAAACATTGCACAAACTTTACACTAGAACAAAGTTAAAATAGATGGATCATCTATTCCCACTATTTGAAATCACGTTCTCGCTCTCCTCTGGGGTCAGTACACATTTTGGCCCGAGTTGAAATGGCGTGCCGTTGTGTGGTGTCTGTGGAGAGGCGGAGGGACGGGGAGGAAGAGGAGGAGGAGGAAGAGGAGACAGCGTGTCTGCTGAGCTGTACCAGGGCCAGCCGGTACAGAGTCACTCTCACACCCTGCATGGGTCCATTTGCTCACTCACAAGTCATTTTTGAGCATCTTTGTAATGATTTCCTGAGCCTAGAGGACCTCTTCATGTGGTCGAGAGCAAGGCAAGCTGTCAGAGCAAGCTGTCTCACATATTGTTCACTGTGGTACATTGCAAGGCGTTTCCTGTATGTGCAAGCTGTGCTGGAACTGGGATCAGTTGGACCAGTTAAGGATTCATAAATGCCTTTGGTGCTTCAGCTGTGAATAAAACACACCAGTGGAGGGGTTCAAGGAAACCAAACCAACACAACATAAAGCAAGAGCTCAACTGTAAGTGCACAGGGCACCGAGGCACAGGGTAATGCCCACATGGGGCCCCGGGGCACAGGGATTACGCTCACACAACTACTCCTCTGTTCACTGCCTTTTACCAGGAGAGCTGCCAGGAACATTAGAGCCCAATATATGACAGTTGTGCTAAAGACACTCATTACAGGGTATGGCTGCATGTGTCGCTAATTTAATGCTTGATGACACGAGCAATTAGAGGGAACTGCACTCTCCAATAGCATGTCAAACACTGTATATGAATCCATTATGTTCTGCCTTCTGAAACATGTAGCACTTTAAGCCATATCTCCAAACTGAGAAAACGGTGATTGTGTGAAAATCACGTGTGTGTGCTGTATTTAGCTTTCAGCGTGAGTATCCCATGACAATACCCCTGTGAAAAGCAGTGTGAGCTAGAAAAGAGGGAATGATGTCGTTGGGTGGTTGTAGTAGTAGGCCTACTTATCACTTTAGAATAGGTGTCGCTTCAGGATAAGTGCACTTACGATTGTGCTCTACCTAGTGGGTTGACAAACATTTTACAGTCCATTACAGGTTGAATCTCACCACTCCCACCACCACTACCATTCACCAACAACCAACCATTCTCAGGTAGTTCTCAGTGATCTACTTACAAACGTCCTCATTGAACTCATTGTGCTCTTCTGCTATTAAAGCACTGTGTGGAGATGAAGACGGTGAGAGAGGTTGTGGGGTTGTGGTGTTGGGATGCTGAGGTGTTGTGGTGTTGGGGTGCTGAGGTGTTGGGGTGTTGTGGTGTTGGGGTGCTGAGGTGTTGGGGTGTTGTGGTGTTGGGGTGCGGAGGTGTTGGGGTGTTGTGGTGCTGATGTGTTGTAGTGCTGTGGTGTTGTGGTGCTGATGTGTTGTGGTGCTGTGGTGTTGAGGTGTTGTGGTGTTGGGATGTTGTGGTGCTGAGATGTTGTGGTGTTGTGTGCTGTGGTGTTGTGGTGCTGATGTGTTGTGGTGTTGGGATGTTGTCGTGCTGAGATGTTGTGGTGTTGTGGTGCTGATGTGTTGTGGTGTTGGGATGTTGTGGTGCTGAGATGTTGTGGTGTTGTGTGCTGTGGTGTTGTGGTGCTGATGTGTTGTGGTGTTGGGATGTTGTGGTGCTGAGATGTTGTGGTGTTGTGGTGCTGATGTGTTGTGGTGTTGTGTGCTGAGGTGCTGTGGTGTTGTGGTGCTAAGGTGTTGTGGTGTTGGGGTGTTGTGGTGTTGGGATGTTATGGTGCTGAGGTGTTGTGGTGTTGGGATGTTATGGTGCTGTGGTGCTGTGGTGTTGGGGTGCTGAGGTGTTGTGGTGTTGGGGTGCTGAGGTGTTGTGGTGATGGAATGTTGTGGTTTTGTGGTGTTGTGGCGCTGTGGTGTTGGGGTGTTGTGGTGCTGAGGTGTTGTGGTGATGGAATGTTGTGGTTTTGTGGTGTTGGGGTGCTGTGGTGTTGGGGTGCTGTGGTGTTGGGGTGTTGTGGTGTTGGGGTGCTGTGGTGTTGGGGTGTTGTGGTGTTGGCGTTCAGGCATGCCCAGCTGCACTCATTCACACGCCACGACTTTTGACACTGTAGAGTAGGAGGATGATCTGACAAGACATGTACTCCTGTTCTATCAGCACTCATGCAGTGGGCCATCAGTCTCATAACTGTCCTCCGCTTGTCTCTGCCTGTCCTCTGACCGTGTGCACAGGAGCTTTTAAATGCGACATCTCAGATATACCTGCGCCGCACGCTGCTCCCGACCTCCTGGGCTGTTCTGTTCATCTGCAGCTGACAGGGGACACAATTCAGTATGACACTCCTGTTGGAGCCGCCCATCTGCCTCTTCCTGTGTCACTTATTCCTGCGCCAACATTTTAGGAGTTGAAATGCAGCATTCTGACGATCACAGAGCAAACGTCTGTTCACCTGTCAGCTGATTACACATCACTAGTGGAGGACAGAGGTGGCAAACGCGAACAAACCCAGTATGCAGGCAGCCTACACACACACACAAGCAGTTTGCTTACAAGCTTGAAAATGGATCACTATTGAACATTCAACTATTAAAGCCAAGATATCATATTTTACATCATTAAAACACATGTACATTATGTTGCCTAAATAAATTAAACATTTGTATTGTTTTAATTGCTTATCTAAATATTTTAATGTCAAGATTTAATGGAAGAAAACTCAAAACGAATGTACACATGAAAACAAAACAATCCTGTTGACAAGTGACATCATTAACTAACCACATAAACATGGTTCCCAACACAAAACAGGTTTTTAAAAGGAAGAAAATGGAAGAAGAAGAATAGGGGGGACATTATTTCAGTGAGAGAAATAACAGCGAATCGCAGCTGCAAACTGGAGGTTTGGAGGGACAGGAACTTGAGAGTGTCCATGTCCAGGTGTACTGGAGAGTTCAGCTGACCATGTGTGCAAAGAATGACTGAAGGATTTCAGTTGTTGGACTGTCTGGTAGACAGTAGACAATACTAGGCACATCAGTGCATCAGCAAAGACTTTTGTTAAAGAGGGGAAACAACAACTTATATACCATACTTTTATGTGAATTATCTGTATACACTACCTGTATCAGTAAACCACTATTTCAAAAGTTGCATTATTGGTATTCTGTTCTGTTGTGTCTGTAACATACAAATAGATACATCAAAATAAAAGTCTGCGGTCTCACTGACTCAGACTGCCCAGGACATGCCTTCAAAGTGTCAGGTCTTGACTGAAGAATAACTGTGAAATGTTTTGATGACGGTCCCTTAAAATGTTCACATGTCAAAGAGGTGTGGAATCTTGTCTAATCTGTGAACATCAGAGTGCTGGCAGCGTGGCATGTTTCCTTAGATAAAAATGTCCTAGTAATGTCAGCTGCTGTGAGACAGCGATGTCATCTGGTGACACATCTGTGCTGGGTCTAACGTGAGGTTCACAAAGGGACAGCAACAACTGGGCTGAGTTGAAAGTAAACTGGAAATCAGATTTAAAAATACCATCATGGATGAACAATGACCACTTTAAAATCTGTACAGAATCAGTCAATCATCAGTGTTAGCTCTGTTGGAAAAACAAACTCATGAAGAGCTTGATGATTAGTTGATGAGACACAGGTGTGTTAGAGGATGGAAAACTAGACAGTGCTCTGTCCCCATGTCAAGGAGCAAAGAGACACTGTTTGTTTGAATTTCTGTGTGTCTCTAATGGTCTCCCGCTCCCTCTCTCTCTCCCCCTCCCTCTTTCTCTCTATCTCTTTCCCTCCCTCTCTCTCTCCCTCAGTCCCCCTCTCTGTCCCTCAATCTGCTTTCTCTCTCTCTCTCTCTCTCTCTCTCTGTCTCTCTTTCCTTCACTCCCCCTTCTCTATTTATCAAAAGACAGACACTCTATTCTTGGCTTATCTCCCCACTTTAAGGAAGGAGCAGTGGGATGTGTTCATTACCCTGTTGGATGTGCAGGTTGGTCTTGATCACTGACATCCTGTCTGTTGTTGGATGTGCAGGTTGGTCTTGATCACTGACATCCTGTCTGTTGTTGGAAGTGGTCCACCACACTGCTTTTCCACAAACATCCATGAAAATCTTTGTTGTTTTTTAACATCTTCCGATCTGCTCTGCCTTTTCATATTCCGTTCAGTATACTAAGTTATATTCAGTAATATTCAGAAATATTCAGTAATATTCAGTTATATTAAGAAATATATAAGTTCATCATTCCTATTGATCACCCATGAAGACTTTTCTAAGTTCATCAAAAAGACCTTTCCTTAAATAACGTAGTTGTCAGTTATTATATCTGCTAAAACTGAGTGATCTTGGATGCCATTCCCTGCTCCCTGACTGCACTTGTGTCCCTGAGACAGACAGCACCAACATTTTTGTAGTCTGCTCTGGAAAAGAGTCTCTGCTAAATCCTGTGAATTTAAAATCTCCTCATCTGAATTATCTGTGAATGTAAAATCTCCTCATCTGAATTATCTGTGAATGTAAAATCTCCTCATCTGAATTATATGTGAATGTAAAATCTCCCCATCTGAATTATCTGTGAATGTAAAATCTCCTCATCTGAATTATATGTGAATGTAAAATCTCCTCATCTGAATTATCTGTGAATGTAAAATCTCCCCATCTGAATTATCTGTGAATGTAAAATCTCCTCATCTGAATTATATGTGAATGTAAAATCTCCTCATCTGAATTATCTGTGAATGTAAAATCTCCCCATCTGAATTATCTGTGAATGTAAAATCTCCTCATCTGAATTATCTGTGAATTCCAGTGCTTCCTCTTCTTCATTTCCTTTGAGCATTACTTTGGTTCTATTAATAATCTAGTTATAATCCATTAATAATCTCTGATGTGCTAAGCATACTGTCAAGTCCTCTTCTTGCACAAGAACTTACATGATCTCACTGTGTGTTTTGCCACAAACCTTAAATCTTTAATTTCTTGACATATTCTAAACCTGCCTGTCATTTATATTTAACCCTCTGGAAGACTTCACTCATTTGCTTTTTTGCTTTGTGATCTGGTAGAACCATGTGTGTTCAGAGCCATGTGTGTTCAGAGCCATGTGTGTTCAGAGCCATGTGTGTTCAGAACCATGTGTGTTCAGAGCCATGTGTGTTCAGAACCATGTGTGTTCAGAACTGTGTGTTCAGAACCATGTGTGTTCAGAACCATGTGTGTTCAGAACTGTGTGTTCAGAACCATGTGTGTTCAGAACTGTGTTCAGAACCATGTGTGTTCAGAGCCATGTGTGTTCAGAACTGAGTGTTCAAAACCATGTGTGTTATAATAAATATACGATACCCATACATACAAAATACATACTATATATATATATATATATATATATATACACATATATAATACAGGTACAAATACAGTTGTGTTAGTGAGATGTAGTAGTACATTGAAGTTGTTCATATAATACGGTAGTGTAGAGTACATGACAGAGGCGCAGTACCATTCTGGGTTGTTTGGAATGTCCTCACTTGTGCCTGTAGTCTTATGAGGTTTCCACAGAACGTAAATCTCCTGGGCTGGTGATCATGGGTTTTATGTTTTTAAATTCCAGCCCTCCATCCAGCCCTGCTCACATCAATCACGGCCAGTGCAGCCACAATAGCAGCTATTGACAGGTGTGACGGCACTTTGATTAGGCAGTCAGGCCTGAAGCCGGTGCCGGCAGTAGAAGCTCGTCATCTGTCAGGCGGGAGCTGAGCTGTGCTCAGATGACAGCAGACGCAAACACGACGCGGGCAGGCAGGGAACAGAGATGGGAATCAGAAAATCATTCAGCTCTTCTCTGCATTGCAGTGTCCTAAACTCACGATAATGAGGGAACAGAACGGAACTGCACAGAATGCAATTAGCAAACCGAATCGTCTCCCCATTTGAAAGCCCTCTCAACGTTTTTAAATGCACATAGTAAAAGACTTCAACTTGTGCTTTTCTTTCCTTAAGAGTTCAGCCAAAGGTGCAGGACAGCAGGCTTGTTTTCAGTGTAAAGTTCAATCATTTATCATTTGGGCCACAGCAGAATCCCATTCTGTCTCAGCTTTGCATAACAGAAGGCTGTGTTTGGTTCTGACTCTAGTTCTACCTACTAACTGACAAGTCCCTGTTGATCTAACAGGTTTACTGGGTTCTTTGAGCACGTGTTCTTTGATGTTTGCAGGTCCTAATCCATATAATGAGTTATTGACAAGCAGTGACACTTAATAATATGTCTTGTTGCAAACTGGAATTTTGGAGTAAGGACGTGAGAGTTCTGGAGTAAGGACGTGAGAATTCTAGAATAAGGATGTGAGAATTCTAGAGTAAGGACGTGAGAGTTCTGGAGTAAGGATGTGAGAATTCTGCTCACTTCTCTTTGTTCTGGTTAGTGTTCTTGCAGCAACATTCTGAATCAGCAACAGTGTTTCTAATGGTCCATTTGTGAAGGTTGGTAAGGAGATCATGAGCAATCCAATCTGCTGGAAATTAAGACATGGAAAATGAAAGCTTTAAATTTAGCAGTATTTTATTGACTTATTTTTTTAATGGAGGAAGGCTAATTTTTATTGCATAAACATGGCCACTAAAGCTAAGATCTGACCCTGAAATCATGCGGGGCTATTCAGGTCCTTGGATTTGGTGTAAGGACCAAGTTGGTGTAAGGACCAAGAATTTAGCTATGCTCTGTTGTTCCTTGTATAATTGAAAGGAAGAGGACCATTATGGACAGTCCTACCAGTGTTGATGTCTTTCTTAAATCAACATCATGACCACCAGCATCACAGGCAGCAGTAATGGTTCTGTTGCACTGGTGCTGAAGTTTTAAATCAATATTTAGTTGACTGTGGCCTGGAATCCTTACAAGAGCTGTTGTGTCAGTGATGTGGCCAAGAAACAGGCAATCAAAATGGCCATTTGCATTTAAAATGTTGACTTGTGTGAACATCTTTTTCAATAGTCTTACCTATAAAAGGAGCATTTATGTTAGGCTGGTTTATGGTTTAGGGCTTCTAGCAATTCCAGTTGTTCTTTTTAAAGAGGATCTCATCTCAGTAACTGCACTTTTCGGTGATTTGGTGGTAAAGTGAACCATTTACTGTTTGTTCATTGTTAATTAGAAGCGTATTTACAATGCCAGCGTGCATGGAGGGAAGGAGCAGCTGGATGTCTTTAAAGGTTGATTTATCCAGGGTTGATTTATCCAGGGTTGGTTTATCCTGGGTTTGTTTCTCCAGGGTTTATTTCTCCAGGGTTTGTTTCTCCAGGGTTTATTTCTCCAGGGTTTATTTCTCCAGGGTTTGTTTCTCCAGGGTTGATTTATCCAGGATGGTTTCGCCAGGGTTGGTTTCTCCAGGGTTGATTTATCCAGGGTTGGTTTCTCCAGGGTTGGTTTATCCAGGGTTGGTTTCTCAAGGATTGATCTATCCAGGGTTGGTTTATCCAGGGTTGGTTTCTCTAGGGTTGGTTTATCCAGGGTTGGTTTCTCCAGGGTTGGTTTATCTAGGGTTGATTTATCCAGGGTTGGTTTATCCGGGGTTGGTTTCTCCAGGGTTGGTTTATCTAGGGTTGGTTTATCCAGGGTTGGTTTATCCAGGGTTGGTTTATCTAGGGTTGATTTATCCAGGGTTGGTTTATCCGGGATTGGTTTCTCCAGGGTTGATTTCTCAAGGGCTTTCTTCTGTTTGGTTTGACTTCAGGTGTGTTCCACCCATCCCATTCATTCCGTAGGTTGATTTCATTGTTTCTGAAGTGTTCGAAAATTTAGGATCTTGTTATTTTTGTTTGTGTTTTATGTCTCTCTTAAAATGTCTCACATCTAGGACACTAGAATAAACACATTTAGGACACTAGAACATTCATGTGTTGAATATACTTTGGTCTGTACTGAATACAGCATTTCCCCACAACAGACTGCATAGTTTGTGACAGGATATCTATTACACGTATGAGAGTTGTATACATTAACTTATTTGATGATTATGAGTTCATTTAACACTAAACAGCAGCCATTACACACACTTGAACATTTGAGATCATACCTTCAAGAATTGAAAACAACAGTAACACCCAATGCGTATCTCCATTGTGGTCCTCTTTACAGAAAACACACAGACAAAACGAACAACCAAAGACAATATAGCAAAATAGCAGGATGCAGATCCAGATGGCAGATGACAGGCTGGCTGTCCTGATCATATTGGTACTCTCAAAACATAATTAAATCTGTGTTTCACTTGCTTACATATCTTTTAAAACCAGGTTTAAATATTCTTTTTTTCATTGACTATTCAAATTCAAAGGTGTGGGGTATAGAAACACATTCTTTAAAAAATATGTAAACACAGAGAGTCCTAATCATGCCAGTCATGGTCATAATAGCTGATGCCATCTTGTGTAGTTGTAGAAGTGTAGCTGAAGAATCCACTGAAAGAGGAATCTACTGTGGATGGATACATATGGAACATAGAAACACTCATCCAGTCACTGAACCTTCATGACATTGAATCTGTGGGAAAATTCATGCAGATAATTCATACTGACAGCACTAATACAAGGTAAGAAAAAACAGGATGTATATCCATTCTGCCAAATTATACAAAAGTAAATATAGGAAATAGTTGCACTACACATAGTACGTATGGTGAGCATATATCATTATGCCATAAAGTAAAGACATTTACTAAAACGTCTAAAATCAGACCAAAAATCTGAAAAGCACGGCCTGCTCACTTTCCATTGCTGGAATCAAGTAGGAGTGAACTGGAAGAGTGAAGAAAAACAGGAGAAAAGTTACCACGCCCGGTAAAGCAAGGAGAGGCTTTGGCAGACACATCTCATGCAGGGTGACAGCTCTGTCAATAGCCCCAGGATGGCAGGCTTGATTGACAGCAAACAGGTGGTGGCTGAATGGAGTTGTCAGGCCAACTGTCAATCAGCGGCGTTGCTGGGAAACCAAGGGTGGCAGCACAACTGTCCAAGGTGATCTGTTGTTTTCTGAGTTAAAAACATGCATACCAAAACTCTGTCTTGTAGTAGCAAACATCAGTTGGAAACATTAATATATACATTACATAATATATAATATATACACACATATATTTATTTATTTATTTATTTCAGACAGAGGTGCTTTTGAATTTCTATGTGGAACCAGTTTATATTATATAAAAACACAGATGTTTAAATCATAAAATCCATTTCATGGGATTGTAAAGTTTCCAGAGTGTACGTAGATCAGCTCTCTGAGTTTTCTAACTCCATTGCTGCCATAGCAACAATTGGCAATGCAAACAGATATGTCATTAATGTAAAAACCATTAGCATTAAAATACCTTGCCACTGGAAATGGCATATCCTTAATTCTGATGGATTATGGGAGTATGCCAACCCAGTTAATGTGTGCTTTGTGGACTACTTAGGGAAAAATACATATGACATGACCAAGTTGTTTGTTTATATATATATATATATATATATATATATATATATATATATATATATATA
This sequence comes from Brachyhypopomus gauderio, assembly GCF_052324685.1. NCBI lineage: Eukaryota > Metazoa > Chordata > Actinopteri > Gymnotiformes > Hypopomidae > Brachyhypopomus > Brachyhypopomus gauderio. The sequence goes on from NC_135212.1 coordinate 7,118,350, forward strand.
CTGCTCAAAAAAATAAAGGGAACACTCAAATACCACATCATAGATCTGAATGAATTAAATATTCTCGTGACGTTGGTGGATGGAGCGAGACATGATGTCCCAGATGTGCTCAATCAGATTCAGGTCTAGGGAACGGGCGGGCCAGTCCATAGCTTCAATGCCTTCATCTTGCAGGAACTGCTGACACACTCCAGCCACATGAGGTCTAGCATTGTCCTGCATTAGGAGGAACCCAGGGCCAACCGCACCAGCATATGGTCTCACAAGGGGTCTGAAGATCTCATCTCGGTACCTAATGGCAGTCAGGCTACCTCTGGTGTGCACATGGAGGGCTGTGCGGCCCTCCAAAGAAATGCCACCCCACACCATTACTGACCCACTGCCAAACCGGTCATGCTGAAGGATGTTGCAGGCAGCAGATCGCACTCCACGGCGTCTCCAGACTCTGTCATGTCTGTCACATGTGCTCAGTGTGAACCTGCTTTCATCTGTGAAGAGCACAAGGCGCTAGTGGCAAATTTGCCAATCCTGGTGTTCTCTGGCAAATGCCAAGCATCCTGCACGGTGTTGGGCTGTGAGCACAACCCCCATCTGTGGACGTCGGGCCCTCATACCATCCTCATGGAGTCGGTTTCTAACCGTTTGTGTAGACACATGCACATTTGTGGCCTGCTGGAGGTCATTTTGCAGGGCTCTGGCAGTGCTCCTCCTGTTCCTTCTTGCACAAAGGTGGAGGTAGCGGTCCTGCTGCTGGGTTGTTGCCCTCCTACGGCCTCCTCCACGTCTCCTGGTGTACTGGCCTGTCTCCTGGTAGCGCCTCCAGCCTCTGGACACTACGCTGACAGACACAGCAAACCTTCTCGTATTGATGTGCCATCCTGGATGAGCTGCGATTATTTTAACTACCAAGCTGACCTCATCTACTGAGATGGAATCTGACTCACCACTGGTTTCAAGCCCTTCCTCCTGATATAAGGACATGTCCACTGGGATGAAAGGTTCCTAATACTAGTCATTCCACCACTCAATGATGTCACTAGAGGGCAGCACTACCCCTACTGAGACATTGAACAGTTTGTTAGAACATCTTTGGACCCCTCAAAAGTCTTTCTCCATCTCTAGACTGCCAAAGTGCCCTGGTTCTCCTGGTTCTCTCAGAACTGCTCCCAATTCTTAGTTTCTACCTCAGCGACTGCCTTAGACTACCTCCATCTTCAGCTTAACGGCTTCTCTCATCAATGGTGACCAGCAGCACCTAAGTTCTAAGATTACTACCATGATTGGCCACAGCTTCTAGCCTTTGCCACTACGATCGAGCATTTGAACATGGTACATTCAAGTCCTGTCAGATGTGAAATCATCTCTCACAGTGATCCACTATATGTAGCCAGGATACAGGATACTGTCATGAGCTTAGCAGACTGAAACTCCCTGGCTGAAACTCCTTCTGACAAACCAGTCAGAACTAGTCAGGGTACCGTCTATTACGATCTTTTGGACCAAGCTTTTTCTGACCTGTTCACCAAGGTTTGATGTCCTCTTAACAGCCTGTGAGGTGGACCTGGAGTGCTTAGCAGCCAAACGTGTGACCAAATGTGCGGCCAAAGTCTGAGCAGGGATGAAAATTAGCACCTGCAAGTCTGAGGTCATAGGAGAACACCCTCCCCATTATGGAGCATCATTTTGTTGGTGAGTAACAGAAAGGAGAAAAGGAGCATGAGATGTATTGGAAATATTTGGAATTTGGAATTCTGTTCATTAACAGACTGAAATGCTGAACATTTCTAGAGTACTAAAACTGTTATATCAGAATGTCTCCTCTTTAAGAAGAAAGAACAGATGGACAAGAACAAGACAACACAGCCAGCAACAAAATATTTTTTAAGAATGTATGTGTTGTGTGTCTGAAAATGAACATCTGGGTGCCAGAAACAGATCACGGCATGTTCACACTGTATTAGACCTGCTAACCACTTTACTAATTAGTTTGTAATTGCCTTTAACGGTTGCTTTAAGATGAAGTATCAGATTTTTTAAATGACAGTTGCTTTAAGATGGAGTATCATATGTTTTAATTAAATGGAAAAAAATATTGACTCAGAGCCTAATAATAGTCTTGGCTGCTGAAATAACCTGCCTGAGGTTGAAATTAGGCACACACAGAGAGAGAGAGAGAGAGAGAGAGAGAGAGAGAGAGAGAGAGAGAGAGATACACAGAGCGAGGGAGAATACACTTCATCTGCACAGTGGTTTGAAGGGGAAATACACACACTTCCAACTGAAGCTGGCAACTGGCAGATAATCAGGAGATCAATCTTTGAGATAAAGAGATATATATGATTTTATTTTAAGCAAATAACCAACATTTTGAACATAACCAGCGGGAGGAGATCTGACCCCTATTCCTCCCTGCAGTGGTCTTCTAATACAGTCCCCTCCAAAAGTACTGGAACTTCAAGGCAAATTACTTTGTGTTTGTTGTTCACTGAAGACATTTGGGTATAAGATCAAAAGATGAGTACAAGTGGTATTTACATCGAAATGTGTTAAACATCTTAGAACACAACTCCCTTTGTTTAAACCCACCCATTTTTCAAGTGAGCAAAAGTGACTGAAATGTGTTTCTTGTTGACCAGGTGTTGCCTTTTAGGTTGATACTTCAAACATTAAACAGCTCTGCATGACTTGTCTAAGTTTTTAGCCTGCGTTTAAACCTATAAAGACTGTATTTCTTATTAAAGAGGATAAACTAACACCAAGACCAGAGAGCTGTCTATGGGAGAAAAGCAAATCATTTTGAAGCTGAGAAAAGAAGAAAAATCAATCAGAGCCATTGGACAAACATTGGACATGGAAACTACAACAATTTAGAACGTCCTGAAAAAGAAACCACTGGTGTTATGAGCAACAGACGTCGCACAGGTTGGCCAAGGAGAACAGCAGGAGGACATCACCAACGGCATCTTCAGGGGGGAAAGTGGCAGGTTTTAGACTGGCCAAGTGGATCACCTGACTTTAACCCAACAGAGCATGCATTTCACCTCCTGGAGTGGAGACTGAAGGGGGAAACCTCCCAAAACAAACAGGAACCGAGTGGAGTTGCTGTAAAACCCTGGAGCAGCATCACAAATGAAGAATACAGCAGTTTGGTGATGTCAACGGGTCGTAGGCTTGAGACAGTTACCGCAAGCAAGGGTTATGCCACCAAATATGAAATGCTATTTACTTTGTTCCAATAGTCTACTTTTGCTCACCTAAAAATGCTGTGGTTTAATACAAACAGTAATATTTCCTAAGTTGTTTAACAGATCTAGATGTAAATACCAGGAGATAAAAGATGAAATTCTGAACTCCTTGTCCTGTAGCCTACTCATCTTTTGATCTTAAACCCAAATGTCTTCAGTGAACAACAAAAAGAAAGAAATTTGCCATGCTGTTCCAGTGCTTTTAGAGGGGACTGCATATTATCACAGGATTACAAATCACTTCTGTAAGTCGCTCAAGACAAAGGCATATTCTGAATTTTGTAAATGTAACATTAGAAGAAGCTGAATATATTTGAAAGAAACGAGGGAAACACATTAACATAAGTTATGAAAGTTATACAGTAGCTATTTTTATAAAACACTTGAAATACAATGTCTGAGAAGATTAGTCTGAATAATTTATAGTGAAGAATAACTCCAGTGAAGACAACAAACACTCGTTAGCTCGCTCGCTCTCCAGTTATCAAATAACACATCAGAAACCCAGACTGAAGAACATTTTGGATCAAATATGGTCCATGTACGAAACGAACCGGTTGCAGGCGCATCTACAATACTGTAGATGTTCCTGGAAATCCTGTCATTAGCATCGAAAGGTGAGAACGATTTTAGTTGTTAGTCCGTTTCAGTTATTTTGATTTACGGTGTGAACTGAAGGCCTAGGTAATGTTAGAGTACACCTGTGTTCTGGTACCGCTGCTCCAGTTCACATGACACAGTTCATCGGCTAATAGACCGTACTGGCTTCCCTGAGGTTTAATTGAGTGTGTCAGGGCAGAGAGAAGTCCAGGCCCCCACAGAAATTGAAGATGTTTGAAACTGCGGTCAATTGTCTTTTTATTCTCGTTGCTTGATGTAGTTGAGAGGGAATTCAATGCATTACGGGTGTCGTCTTCAGTCTAGCCGCTGACTCAACCTCGTATGAAACGTACGAGGTTAAGAAGTACTTAGCGTTACGAACGTTTCGGGAAACCCACCCCTGATTTGTAATGCTATACAAACAAATAAATGTAAAAATAATTATGTACACTCCCTCCGCGAAATAAAAAATAGCCTTCTCTGATTATCCTTTTGCGAGTTAACAAATCAAGGCGTCCGTGGAACTTTAAGCGAAACAAATCACCATTTTCCTATTTCTGATTTATGATGGAGTTCGCTGGAACGAGACCAGGGTCACAACAAAATGCTGTAGATGGTTATTGTAATAGCGGAGAACAGACGAGATGGTGTGAGCTCATACACTGACCTTTATCGCCCTCTAGTGTCAGGTAGCGCCACAAAATCACTTGAGTTGACAAAGAAAGCCAATTAAATCGGTCATTGTTTTACATTTGATGTTTTTTCTAAGCTGTACGGTTTTTAAGTGACATGGTAATTAGGTATTTTATGACATATATACCACTCATTCTTAAATGAGGCTGTTACACTTAAAAACATGCACAAATGCAGATTGTATGTTTTGCCTCAGGAACATCCCTCTCCCATATCCAGCAGTCTGCCACCACAGGGGACTTCGTCATGGGATGATGAGAAAACCCTGCAGTAAAATACACGCAGTACAGCTGCATTTAAGTCCTAGTGTGATGAACGGATACTTGCAAGACTGCATTCGGCTTGTATTCTGATCAACTCCATTAACTAAAACAAACTTCAGTCAGAGAGAAACTATATAGGCAAAATCCTTTATTTATTTTTTCTTCCAGTTAACATGTCGCAAAAAGCTGAACTACATTAAAAAACTGGAAACAGCAAAACATTCAGTACAGTACAGAGAGTGTAGGGAGAATAAAGAAACCTTGTGTAAAGAGAGAACATATCACACCGCTCAGAGATGGGCTGGCTCGTTAAATGAGCAGGTGGATCATTCACACGATGACCCTTCCATACAGACATGAACTTTCCATTGTCACCATTTGATTTTTACTTTGATCATTTGCATACAGTCTAGAGGAACACCGAGAAGCCAGACATGGATGTGATGGAGACCCCTGGGGGCCCCCGAATCCTCACAAAACAAAATACAGATGTGTCAGTTTAGCAGAGGATCGATGCCAAACAGGGTTACGCAGACCATAGACGCCGACTCCCATGACCTTCCCACACAGAAGAACGTGCATGGTACAGAGATGCGTAGCACGTAGAGCATGTAGTAGGAAGGGTCAGGCTGAAGAACGTGTGGACTGGTTCTGGCTGGTGAGGGACCACACAGGTGGGGCGTCCAGACTGAAGGTGCTACTGCCATACAAAACAGAGTAAACAAAACTAAAGACCCTTCAACCTTCCGGGACGAGGCTTCATTTCTGCTGCAAACGGGCGGCTTTGAACTTAGACACCCGCCTAACCGCTTCCTGGGGCGCCTCTGACCCCACCTCTTCTTGTTTTCTTTCAGGGATTGTGGGTAGGAGAGGGGGGGTAATGGTCAAGTGAGGAATCGAGGAGGGCAGTGGATCTTTCTCGATCACAGTCCCAGAGAAAGCCTGAAAACCGCAAAAATGAGAAGCACCGACTTCAGGACAAAAGAGACACTTACATTAAAATACAAGCACCCTCTAGTGGATGTATTAAGGAATTACCTCCACCCCCTTCATTACTGTACTGCAGTGTGACCCCCACCCCCTTCATTACTGTACTGCAGTACGACCCCCACCCCCTTCATTACTGTACTGCAGTACGACCCCCACCCCCTTCATTACTGTACTGCAGTACGACCCCACCCCCTTCATTACTGTACTGCAGTACGACCCCACCTTTACCACCACCCCCCTGTACTGCAGTACGACCCCCACCCCCTTCATTACTGTACTGCAGTACGACTCCACCTTTACCACCACCCCCCAGTGGCGTTCACTACCTCGAAGCGTCCGTTGGGGTAGAGGCTGATGGCAGCGTGGCCGTCGTCCTCGGGAACGGCGTCGCTGGGGTTGCCCTCCTCGTGGCTGTGGGCGCGGCCTATGAAGCCCCTCCTCTCCTCCAGCTCCGCCGCACTGCTCTCACTCGTGTCACTGCAGACGCTGTTCTCACGGCTGCGGGACTTCAGGATGGACTTCCTCGGGACGGGCTCACCGTTCACCACGTCCACAAATACCCTACACACACACACACACACAATATCAAAAATCCCCAGATTTTCAAGCTTGAAGTAACATTAAACCATGCAAAAATCTCTAAGAGTCAGTTTTGCATGTTCTGCCTGCAGCCCGTGGGGGAGACGTCCCTACCTGTAGACGTCAGCCGGAGTGGTGATCCGGTGGTGACCGTGGTGCTCGTGGGGGGCGTGGCCGTGGTGATCGTGGGGGGCGTGGCCATTGCACTTGGCGGTCTTCTTCTTCCGCTTGGCTTGTTCCTTCTGCTCTTTCCTCTCACTAAACTTCAGAGTCGTGTTCTTGCCCGTGTTGATTCGCACCTGTTCCATAGATAAAGGAAGAACGCTCACATTCACTCTCCTCACCACTGACACACTCCCTCTGTACACTCCATACTGTTTAAACAACAAACAAACAACAAACCAAACCAGAGCGTTCTGAACACTAACTTACTTTCTTTGGCTCTATAGTGTGACTGAAGTATATAGTTGGCAGTGCGCTGCGTTCTGCCTCGTCTTCTTCCTCGTCCTTATCCTGCCCGTCAACCGCTTGCCCTGTCAGGCCGTTGCCATGGCCCCCGTAGGAGACCGGATGCCCCGGCTGGACCCGCCCGTGCCCGTTGCCCTCGGCCACTGACCTCGCTTCAGCCTCCTTCTCTTCCTCTGATGAAGAGGAAGTGGTCTCCTCTCCGTTGGTATCTGTGCTGTCCAAACTGACAGAGAAAGACAACACGGACAAATCACTGCAAGGTCCCCCTCAGCTGCTGTGTGTAAGCGTTAGTGAGAGGCCAGACTCAGGGCTGTGTCTACGCCCAGCAGAGCTCCAAGCTCCAACCAGGATCACGTGTCTGGAGGTCAAGGGTACAGTTAGTCAAGAGTTCCACAAGTATGAGTAACTGTAGGGAATTAAACTAGTGAAAGGTAAGCAGTGCTGGTCAGGAACAGGGTGCTGTCTGTCTGACTGAGGAGAACTGGGAAACAAGGACTGTCCAGCAAGCCTGCAAAGACAGTGACAAAAGCTACAGACATAGGATTTCTCTCACACACACACACACACACACACACACACACACACACACACACACACACACACGTGAGTTAATCTCACCGGTCTCTCTCATCCTGCTCCTCCTCCAGACGCTCCAGTTCATCGAGCCGAGCCCACAGCGCCTCCTCAGACAGCTCTCCTCCACTCCCTCCACCCTTCCCATCTCCACACGCCTCCTCCACCTGCCCTACATACTCCTCCTTCGGCTTGGAGTTGGGCTTATGGGCCACGCGAGGCCTGCCTGACATTCACAGCAAAACAGGAACAAGTGTGTGAGGAGTCCACGTTCTGCAGATGTAACATCTCAAAAGAATTTTTGTTGGTACATGGTGATACTGTACACCACTCCTGTGTGTGGAGATACCTTTGGTGACCATTTCCTCTTGGTCTACCACCTCTCTAATGTCAATAAAGTCTCCTGCCATCTGGGGAAAGAGCAGATGTTTGCACACAGTGAGCCTTTATTCCCTTCTAAGGAAAACATGACAATTTCTGCTGAGTATGTGGGCTGAAAAACTTACATCTGTAACCTTTTCTAAATTGTCTGTGAAGTCAGCTCTGTCCTTAAAGGTCTTCATTACTTTGTGCAAATCATCAAGCTTTTTCTTTACAACTGGATAAACATGAAAAGTTGCAAATGTTGGTTAAAATGTGACATTCATAATTTTTTTATTGTGATACTTTCTGAAGCATAGTGTCATTTGGAGGTCAATCTATAGACCAGGGGTACTCAACTGGCGGACCGCGGTCCGGATCCGGACCCGAACGCAGTCCTGTCCGGACCCAATCTCATTCCTGATCAACTGGATATGGACCAAAACAAAACCGTAGCATTTATTTCAGGGCTATTAAAAAAACACTCCGTCACGAGTGTTACGTTCGCCACCCCCGCTCAACAACTTACGTTCGCCCCCCCGCTCAACAACTTACGTTTGCCACCCCCGCCACACTGGACCTCAGGTCACAGGTATCTGCCAAAACTGGACCGCGGACAAATTTAGTTGAGTACGCCTGCTATAGACCTTCAAAATGTCCAAACGCAGAATCCACATGGAACTCACGTGTCTGTCTGTGATGTACAAGTGTCTGGGCCTGCTTAGCCGAACACTTGGCAAACCAGTTATCTCCCAGGAGCACCGTGACCTCGTTGGTGTGCACCAGCGTCCCTGGGGCAAAGGCCAGAGGGCCAAACGGTACCTGTTATTTTCGAGGACAGAAAGTGTATATTCAGTGTATATTTGTATGTTTTTGCTTGACAGTTCACTGCAGCACTGCTCCTGTTAAACAGGACTTACACACCGCAGTGAAGAACCATGTAAATTAGAAAAGGTCACCAAGGTGGTGCTGTTAAACACTGAGCTATGCAGTTACGAGATCCCGTCAAGACAGACAATGAAACATATATGAAAACCTTTTATATACCATTACATCGTAGGTCAACTTATCAGGCAACGTGAAAAGACGCTCTTGCAGACTTTCGTAGTCTTTTTCCACTTTTTTCCTAACACACACACACACACACACGCACACACACAAATTAGGTCTGCTATAATATGACATGTAACTATTTCAATGCTCCCCTCCCACTTTAATAATTATTGAGTGTCATTATATAAATAAAATGCTTGGCTTTGTTTTGAGAAAAAAATGCAGGATACATTTTATGCTCAAACCACCCGGCTGACACTGTGAGGCAGGGCCGGAGTGGGACACTTTTTCAGCCCGGGATTTTCATGCCCAAATCCGGCCCAAAATTATTTTTCCCTCCCAATCGGCCCAAACTAGAGATTGACATGAGCCGGCCCATCGGGAATCATCCCGAATCTCCCGATTAGCCACTCCGGCTCTGCTGTGAGGCTAAACAGTATAATGAAAGGTTTCCTGAGGCTTGTTGCTATAAAAACACTCACCAATGTACCAGCTGATCTTTGCAATCTTTCACGACCTGTTGGCATAGTGACAGACACTTGTTATTTTATAACATCTGGGGTTTGGTTACACATGCACACACAAATATTTACATTTAAATTTTTTAATGTGAAAAAAACACAAACTTACAACCACAGCGTGCTGATGTTTTTTCGTGAGGTCAGTTCATTAACGGTTAGAAAAACCCAACAGAACTTCAATGTTCCAGTGGCGTGGTAAAACCCAAGTTAATATTACTTACAGCATCAGTTAATATTAGGCCTATTCACAGCTTTAGTTACAAACATCAACAATACATTTCTCCTCAAGTTAATCTGTTTTATTATATGGAATAAAGTAACATCGTGTAATTTATTAAATTGATATTCATAAAGATATTTCATAGAGTATAATGATATTTTTTTATAAAGTACATTATACAGATAAAAAAATGTAATTACTTTGTAGGTATCAAATGAACCTTTAGAGAAGGTACCCCACATGGAGGCGGCCATATTTAAAACAGATGTAGTACCGACTATCCGAAACATCCAGGCCACTAGGTGTCAGTATGATGTCTGTCTAATGTCGAAAAATTACACATTACGCCTTTAACTTATTTGAAGACCAACAGAACTTTATTTTAGGTTCTAGGGGTGGACATTCCAGGTTCAGAAAGTAAAACTCCTTCCCAGGCTTTTACTCAAGCTTGCTGGATTCTCTAATTAGTGCAAGCCGGGTTAAGTAGTGCAATCAACACAATCCAGGAAGCCTGAGCAAAATCTTGGTGAGGACTTTTACTTTCTGAACCTGGACTGTCCACCTCCGATAACCAAACATAGGTAGTCAGCAAACCCCTTGATTGTGGCCTTTAACGATTAGTTTACAACGTGTATCAAAGCAAAATCGACGAACTAGAGAGAGACAACAGGCAACAAAGTTTGGCCATCCAGGTGAAGCGTTTGCTGACCAAAAAATCAGCGTTCAATGTGGCGACCAGCTGGCCGACTACGGTCTAACTGCTGCTACGCAACACGTGACCATACGGAACTTTCTAGAAAACCTTAGCTGCGACGTCACCTTTCATGCTGTCTACGTTCAATATTGTGATGAAGACTCAATTTAACTTTACAAAAGTATTGGCCGACAATGAATGAGCTAAACGTATAGTATAAATAAATCACAGTTGTGGCAGAGCTGGCTAGCTACGGTAGCCTTGAGAGGAATATCTGTCGCTCTGCACGGTCATTTTTTTACCTTTCTGTTTTCCTCCTTTAACCTCTCCACGTCTTTCGAATCATTGCTCGTTTTCAATTTTCCAGCCATTTATATTCCACAGGCCACCCACGAGAGAGTAGAAACGATAGATATCCAGAACAACACTCAAGGGTTTGAAGTCCTATAGAAATGTTTATGAATGCCACTAAATATATTCCACCGGCCTGATCGTTTTTCAGTCATCAATAAAGCAGCAGAAACGATCCAATTCGAGATGAGGACCATTTCACCCTTGCATCCTACAAAGTCGACCTCTTCCAAAATTTCCTGTACTTGCTTTCTTTCGAATCTCCAGCAATGTCGCTCTGAACTTACGCCATGTTTCTCCGCCAACAACAACACCGTAGCGAACACGTGATGATACGCCAGACGGTACGCATTTGACGGTACGTTCAGTGCGAGCGTCAAATGGGGCACGCAAAGAGCGTACTGCACGCAATTATGGCGCATTTCCACTAGGGCCTGCTTGGCGCGGTACGGTTCGGTACGGGTCGATTCGCAACGGAACGGTACGGTCGCGTTGTGTTTCCATTACAATGGTGAACCACCCCAATGTGGGTGGAGTCGCTGTTGGCGCGCGGGTTGTAGTGTCGTGACATCATTTGTATACGACCACAACACCGGTCGACGCCCCTTAACACATAGCATTATTGTATCTTATTTATCTTTATCTTCATTATTGTATGTGGTTGCTCTAATTATTGATAATAATTTGGTATTACTCAAACAGGCTGAACACACCCTGCATAAAAAGCATCAGTCATACAATCAAATGAAATCAAACTTTATTATGAAATATAGATATTTAAAGTACAACATATGTAAATAATATAGTTATAGTTTTAAAAAAGTGCAAAAAGCAAATATATACGTATAGCTTTATATGAAATAAATATTTATAGTACTACAAGCAACATTTTGTGTGCTTTTACTGGCGTCTGTCTCGCATGGTGTTCACAAGTTCGCCAAGCACCCCGAGGAAAGCCCGGTTGAAGGAAACATTTTCCGCCAACTCCGCTCGCCTCGTCAGTGGAAGGGGAATCTTGAACGTAAAAAATAACAAATATTAAACACAAGCATTCCCGTGAAAGCAACAACAATATAGCGTAACTGCACAAAATGTGTAGCACGTCATCGCTGCTCATGCTGTGTTTATGGCTACAGCTAACTAGCAACTAGCAAGGCTAAGAGCTAGCTATTGTACAGTAGTGACTGTGGTGGTAACATTAACTACAAACACAGCTCTAAATTCCTGCGTTCACAATAGATGCGTTCATATTACGTTCATATTACATCTTTTACGAGCCTAGTAAAACTGTGAAATCACAATACACTCACCATTCTCCGTGGCCTCCAGCACCGACAATGTCCAGCACGTTTTCTCTTCCGTTACTGGCTGGCCGGTGACCGTATACGACATCCATTTGCTGGAACCATTTCCAGTCTTTGCGGTTTGCTCCGCTGCGTCCGTTATGGTCCTTCACCGCCCGGTAATCGCGTTAAGCTTTTTTAGCTTGGACCGACCGGCACTGCTGAACGGACCGCTGGTAGCCATGAGTGGCCATTAGCGCGGAAACCTCGCTAAAAACCTTTACATTTCTAGTGGCCCCGTCCAGTTCGCCCTGGATTTTTTGATCGCTGATTATTAACAGAAAGGTTTGTACCTCGGCGTTTAACCAGGGAACAGACTTCGCTCCTTGGGTTTTAAAAATGGCTGAGGAGTCCATAGCATAGCGGAGGAGTCGCTCTCCTTACACAACCTGTGACGACACTCCCTGGCCAATCAGTGTCATGCTGTTCCTCCACGTCACAGAACTGTACCGCTTCGGAACGGTTAGAACCTCGAGCGAGTCGGTACGAAAAAAGTACCCAAAGGGGCCGGCTCACAGGGTACTGGTACTAATGGAAACACTCACAAACCGTCGCGAATCGAACCGTACCGCGCCAAGCAGGCCCTAGTGGAAATGCGCCATTAGAGGAAGATCAGTGAAACTGCAGGACGTTATCTAAGTCATTCTCAATAATCCAACCTCGTTATTCTTCTTATATATTTAGTGAATGCACGAACAGACGACGACTAAAAAATACTCCTGCCTATGTACATAACAGTATGTGTTTATTTACCTAAAAAATTAAAAAGGTAAAACGCAAAGATCAATAAATCACTAAAACACAGATGAGACGAGTAACACAAACACGAATAAGCAAATTGACTACAAATAGCGCCAAAAGCAATTTCCTTGTCTGAACTATTTTTGGCAACAGCAAAAGGTTCACGTGTTCAATTCAATTCACAACGTGTAAAGAAGAGAAAAAAAACATGGGTAAAAACTCCTTCCTCAACAGTGACAAGTAGGCTACCTATGTATGATAATGTCATGGTAATGGACAATTTGCAGCATGGCGCTGTAACCACTAAATGTAATAAAAGTATAACAAAAGAAACGATTATTTGTATCCTAAGTTAACATTCTGATAACTAAAAATATGTTTTATAAGTGCATGTAACGTACTTATTACATACATGCTATACACAAGCTTTTATTTTGAAAAGTTGCTCAGCATACGCGGCTGTCATGTAGGTAGGGCAAGTAAGGTAAGGTAGCCAGGGTTAGCTAGCTAAAGTCATTTATTTGATATTTCAGTTAAATTATGAACTAATAAAGTCTGAACGTCAGCTTGGTACTTTTACCAAAGTTCTTAAAAACCCGTGTAGTGACTGGCAGCATAACAAATGTTTCTCACACAACCGTGAATAAGATTCAGTTGTTTTGTATGTAGAAATTTAGCCAAGTTAGCTAGGTTAAGTAGATAGTTCGCTAGATTCAATTGACTGATAAGTGTTCAAATTTCGGACACTCAGGCGGGAACTAAGATCGTGATTTCTAGCTAAATATGTCGCTTCAAAATTGAGTTTATTTTCAAAGAACCTCTTTTGCACGTTTCCTAAGCACAGCTGCGGTCTACACCGTTGCTGGCCATGAGTTGGCGCCTGAAGACGCTGTTGCCAAGGCTCTCGAGAGTCCGTACTAACGGTCTCGCGCTCGCCTCCACGTGCGCTCCCGGTCCACGTCTGCTCACGTGCGCGTCACCGTCGCGTGGGCACTCTACGAACGTGAAAACGCGCTCCTACGTTCAGTATCTCAAAAGGAAACTCAAAGGTCCACCAGCTCCTCCGTATGAGCACGTCTGTCAGGTTGGAGATCCCGTGTTGCGTTCGCAGGCGGCGGCTGTGGACCCGCAAGATATTTTGGGACCGGATGTGCAAAAAGTAATTAAAACCATGATCAGGGTAATGCGCACACTGGAGTGTGTGGGACTCAGCGCGCCGCAGATCGGTGTGCCTCTGCAGATCATGGCTTTGGAGTATCCAGAGAAGATGCTGGCGGAGAGCACGCCTGCTTCCATTGAGGCACGTGGCCTAGTTTCATTGCCCCTGAGGATATTTATTAATCCTCAGTTACGCATCCTAAACGGGCAGGTTATCACCTTCCAGGAGGCTTGTGAGAGCATCTCGGGATATTCAGCCTGTGTGCCACGCTACACTTCTGTAGAAGTCTCAGGTAAAGTCAGGATTAATTGACAGCAACATGCATTACATCTAAAATGTACTGTACTGTATAGCGATCTGACCCTATATTGCTTCTCTCTAAAGGACTGAATGAGAATGCGGAGCCTGTTTGCTGGGAAGCGAGTGGCTGGCCAGCGAGGATTGTACAGCACGAAATGGACCACCTCAATGGAATTCTTTACGTCGATCGCATGGACAGCAAAACCTTCAGTAATGTAAATTGGGAAGAATACAATGAATAGCAGTTCTAGTGCACTCCACTTAAACGTTTGATCACATTTGCTAGATACCATTGAGTTTATTAGAGGGTAATCATAAAGACATCTTGGGCATGGATGTGCAAACTGGAGTTCATTTTCAAGGATGTGATGCCCTAAATCCAGAGGCTTTCATCTCAGTCTGTGAAGGTGTACGCCATCCTGCGAGTAATTTAACATCTCATTTTTGGCTGTGAAAATAAAGGATGTTTTGTGGATAAAAATATTGCAGTACTGCTATGTAAATACATGAAAATTAAATATTATGTAAATTACCACCACTTTTGGGGAAAAATGTTTTTGTACTGCAAATATTTTCACTGCTCTAGTGTTATACAGATATACAAGTACTAAATGCATGGTGTAAACATGACTTCCTGAGATATTTTCTGCTCCCAGATCTCCCAAAGGTCATGTTCACATGTACAATGATTGAGCAGTCTCGCCCCATATTATCAGACAGGGTTGGTCAGCATTACAACAAACTATGATACCAAATGAAAACTTTAAAAAACAAACAAACAAAAAACAATACATTGTCAAGAGTTTAAAACTTGCTCCAAGGTTATTTTGGAAATTCATACTATTGTCACCAGACTCACACAACTTTTAAATTCTCCAAATCTCACCCATAACCAGAACCTTTGTAGGCACAGACCGGGTCTGGTTCCAGCGTGTGGAAGCGTTTGACCTGTGCTGGGTAATGTAGAGCTTCTGACACAAATATGATCTTTCAGTAAGTTCATGAATACATCCTGTTTCATTTCAGACATAGGAGTCAAAAAACATACCACACTTGCAGTTTATTGGGCTTTTAAACCAGCAGGCCTTGCAGTACTGGAGACAGCAGTACTTGCACAGGGTGTACACCTCAGCACCTGCACATTTTGTGCAAACGTGTGAGAGCCCCTGTATTTTATGGTTAATGAGGCACTGCTCATCACAAGAACGAGCGTGGAAGACCTTGCAGGAAAGGCAAGCAAAGTCCGGTTTGCTAGAGCCACAGCAGGCGTGTAGAGGCATGGGTGTGGGCGTGGTCGTGGGGGCACTGGGAGGCTCTTTGTTCAGTTCCACCAGGTATTTGACAACATGGTCAGCTCTCTGACAAACCTGTGTCTCTTTACATAGATAATCATGAGATTTGTTACAGGTGTGGCAGACCACGTAAACTGGAGCTTCCGTAGAAAGACACAAGTGTCTCTCTGGTGATGGAGTCGCTGTTCCTTCTCCCTGAGGTGTCTGCAACATTCCTGTAGACTGTACATTGTGTCTCAGACCTTGGCACCTTCTGAAATCGTCACACAGGAAGTCGTGGATGATGTGACAGTTGTGGCACACCACGAAGACATTTGCTCTGGAGTTGCTCACGCATCCGTGTGTCTTTAGTGCATCTTTTGGGGGCTTCTCCGAGCTCTGGCTGCTGTCGTGTGAGAGCTCGTCACCTCTGCGCTGCTGCACATCATATACGTCATGGCCTTGTCCTCTGCAGATCCTAATTTCAGGACAATCCACACTATGAACGTCTTTGCATTGCAAGCTCCGATGGGCAGACAAGTCATATGATTTAGAACAGCTACACACTCCTTTTTCCCTTCTTGAAACATTTGGTTGGGAATCTAAAGCCATCTTTTCTTTATCAGATGTTTTTGTAGGCTTCTGGCCTGACTCTGTCTTCTGAGTGGGCGACACCTGGGGCTTTGGGCTGATCCGATAGGTCATTGTTGAAGCACAGACAGTCTGAGCTTTACCTGAACTTTCATCACTCACTCTCTCTGACTGAGAACAGTTACCATGGGACATTCTGGGTGAAGGAATTTCTTCAGGAGGAATGTAAGGATAGTTGGGTGGTGCGGTCATGTGATCATTCTCGGGCTTCCACACAGACTTTGGATCTTCATCCGTGTAAATATCTAGATCAGACGTCTCGTGTTTTGAGGTCTGCAGTGCGGCCTCTAGCTCTCTCCTCGCCCTCTCCAGCGCCACCTCCAGGCAGTGGCCGTGCCTTCTCTCTTGGACTAGCCGGAGCTCCCCCTCTACGCCGGAGCCCAGAGAAGGCGCTGCACTGAGCAGCAGTCTGCACTCCACGGCAGCAGTGAAGAAGGCACAGGCCAGCTGCAGGAGGGCACCTGCAGGGGGCGCTGTGGAGCTCAGCTTCAGCTGCTCCTCCTCACCTGCTCCACCCGGCACGTATCCCAGCAACCCAAACAGCTCTTTAGCTTGCAGTGATGTCAGAGCAGGCTTGATGCAGTGTGTGAACATGCCTGAAAACATCTGAAGAAGATATCCAATAAGTTCATCCTTAAGAACAGACGCTACAGACTTCATCACAAAGCACTAAAATACTTGGTAAAACGTTCAAGGACAGCACATCAATACGAGGCTTTCAGGCACTAACCACACTTGATACAAATGACCTTTTTACATGATCAATATTCTCTCAATCACAACAAGCAGACATAAAGGGCAAGAGAAATTGCTCATGTGACATTCCAAACAGTCTTATAAAGGACAAAAACTGGCATACCTTCACAACCCTGTACTCCTTGCGCCATGGGAACAGGTAGAGATTAATAGCCGCAAGCTCCAACACCTCAAAGGCCTTAGCCAGTCTCCCCAGTCCAGCCTGCCCCGAGATGACTGGCAGAGCCTGCAGTGAGGTTTCCATCACTGATAGCGGGTCTAAGCCACGCTGGGAGTGGGTGTCATAACTGCCTTTGGAGAGAAGCCCCTCCACCTCCGAGCTCAGCTCTTCGTCTCTGCACACTGGGCTCCAATAACCTTGTTGAATCTTTCGTTCCAGTGTGTCCCGATACATCTCTAAGAGACGACCGCTCATTTCACCAGTTGCAGTGCTCATCCTAAAAGTAGGACACAGGTGATTTTAAAAAACATGTTAGGGTATAGGCAGTAAATTGTTACTGATGATTAAAATAGTGTAACAAATCAGTTTATGACTAGAAACATTACTTCACTACATTGAAAAACTATTGTCTGTATAGCTAGATCATCAACTATCCATCAACTCCCGCCGCCTACCTGATATATAACTGTATTTTCGATTAATGTAGTCAGATAAATAGATCAGCGTTCACTACTTCACCGTTTGAACTGCCCAGTCTAGCCAAGCAGCTTCTGGCCAAACGAAAACGGAAGCGGCATTAAACTAATGCAGAAAGTTGGGATAACTAAACGGCCTAAATACGTGAAGCCAACGCACACACCATAAAAGTATCTAGATAAATGTGTGGCTAGTTACCTACACACATTTGCCTGGTTGAGTTATTTTCACTAACGTTACCGTTAGCTGGCTGTTCGCTAACTTAGTCGATTAATCGACATGGTCAAATCTCGACAGCCGACAGATAGTGAAAATCAGTGAAATCATACACATTTAAACAACATAAATACATTAAACAGATTAACAACCTGCCGACAAGTAGACTTTATTTAACGTTGTCGATCCAACTTGACCTCTGTTAATTATCTAAATGGTTTCACGAAAAATACGTCCAAGATGACTAACGTAATGTTAAAAACTAAAGCGAAATCAAAAACTTTTTTGACACAACTTCCGCAATAGACGTCAGAGCAGCGCTCACGCTCATTTTCTGTGAGAAAGCTTACAAAATAAAAGCTGAAAACAAATTGACGAATAAATTGTTTCTTTTAATATATTTTTATTTTGATGTATTTACAATTAAGTCAATTATTATATATATAAAATAAAAATGTCTCATCCTTCCAGCTAGTGGTTTCACTCACTCAGAGACTGTCTAGCAGAGGCTGAAATGATGGTTGAAAATACCAGAGCCTGAAAGAAAGACTGAAACACCAGGGTTGTTCCAATGGTGATATACCTGGAGGACATATATATATATATATATATATATATATATATATATATATATATATATATATATATATATATATATAGCTGATAACCTTATTACGATAATCTTAAGTAAATCTAATATATGTCAATAATAATAATTTTTTTTAACTTTACATACAAATAAGCCATATGACACCCACCCAACCACCCACAAACTCTTAGAAAACAAAAATAAATAAACAAATTAGTAACAATAATAATAATAATAAATTGTAGTAATAAATAAAAACATATTTAATAATTAAATAAATAAATAATAATTAAAAAGGGCAGCACACTTGTTAACTGTTTATCATTGTTTATCCTTTAGGCATTGCTAGTTTGGTCTTTTTGGTCATCTATGTACGCGAGAAGGGGATTCGAGATTTTTCCACATTTTTCAAGTTTCTCCTCACGTTCATATCTGATCTTCTCTGTGTACTAAATAACTCACTAAGCCAAGTTTGATATTTAGGTAGAGTTTCTTTATTCCAAACCAGTAAAATTGTCTTCCTGGCTATCACCATACCATATTGGATTGCTTGTATAGTCATACAGCTCTATATCTGATGACCAGCCTAAGATGGCAACAACTTTATCCAGAGAGAGGGGGATTTTATATGCTTTGGCATAGCAATAAAACACTTGTAACCAAAAATGATCTAATTTAGAACAGGACCAATATAGATGAGCTAGGGTACCTTCTTGCGTCTTGCATTTAGTACATAGAGGAGACACATCTGAATATATAGAATGTAATTTTGTTTGGGAGTAGTGTAATCTATGCAGTACTTTGTACTGAATTAACTGATAACTTGAATTTATATAATATGATTTAATACTCTGCAATGATTTTGTCCAAAGGTCCTCTGATAGCCCTATTCCCAAATGTTCTTCCCACCGCTCTTTCAAGGTTTGGGTGGATGGAGTGTCCATTTTTTGAAAATGGTCAACAAACCCCTACTGTCTGGGTTTAATGTCAAAAGTGAATAAAAACTATTCTGAGGGCAATATATTTCAAAACCGTCAATGTTGGCTCTGACAAAACTACGTAGTTGTAAATATCGAAAAAAATTAGATGCAGGCACGTCAAACTTGAGTTTAAGTTGAGAAAATGAGACAAAAGTACCATCAACATACAATTTTTCTAAAGTAATAATCTCTCTTGCTTTCCATATTTGAAAAACTTTATTTGTTAGCAATGGGAGGAAAGCATGGTTATAAGCAACAGAGCAATAATACAGGTTTCAGGAAGAGCAAGTACTTTTTTGATTTGATATCAAATCTTTACTGTATTTGCTACTAAGGGATTCTCCTTCATAATAGGCCCAAATGGTTTTCTACCTGCAAATAACAAAGATGGAAAAGAAGCACCTGTAATATTCTGCTCTACCACGCTGGGGTATCAGCATGGGTTTCATCCGGGTAAGCATTATTCCAGTAAGTTAGTACCCTAGCATTTGCTGCCCAGTAATAATACTGAAAACAGGGTAAGGCTAGTCCCCCTACATCTCTCTGCATAGATGTTTTTTGGAAATGCTATGTACTTTGTATCCCCAAATAAAAGGCATAATCATGGAATCCAAATTCTTAAGCATGTTTTTTTTGTGTAATGTTACTAATTTTTGATAGTAACAATGACTGACAAGCTGAACAGGATCGTGCAAGAACAGTACTTTTTAAGCAGATCAGCATTTAAGTTCATGTTTAATGGGATTATTTGATAATGCAAACCATAGAAATTCACCCACACATTTTTATTTGATTTTCATTTAACACATTTGTCACTTTTAAAAAAATGATTGTTGGTTTGTTTTGTCTCAATCTCTAGACCCATGACATTGTAGCAATGCAGACTGCTGTCCATCCTTATCGCCCGGTTTTTCTTGGGGATGATGGCAGTGATTTCTTCAAAGTCTGCTTTGTAAGTATTAGATAAATTGTACAATTGGTACAATATATATATTTTTTCAACCTTCTTCCTTCAGGGAGGAGACTGCAAAGTCTACGTGCCAGGACCAGCAGACTGAGGGACAGTTATATCCACCAGGCCATCAGAGCTCTGAACTCTCTCCCTGCTCTCCCTCATTTCCCCACATTTACACACACATAAACTGTAGACCCTGCCTTCAGCCACAATCCAAACTTTCCTCTATCATACAAATGCACTCCGGATTACACAGGTTTTAACTTGATTCATTCATATTTCTCCTTATAAAAAGCTACGGACAAACCACTGTGATTAGCACTCGCCACTTTATTGCTCTAAAAGCGATGCCATACACGGTATCAATCACTCACCACTATTATTATTTTTGTACCTAGTATTAGCATTATATATCTTATATTTTAAATCTTGTGTTTTTATATTAAACCAGTGCCTGTCCAGTCTTTTGTTACTGTAAAATCTCGGGGTATAAGAGAAATGCAATTTCAAAACTTTGTATGTCTTGTACATTTGAAGCTTTGACAATAAAGTTGACTTTGACTTTGACTTTAGGTTCACATTGAAGACATTATTTGCAAGGATATATTTTACATTATATTTATAACCTTTTTTTCAGAACTCAGATGCCGTTGCAGAGTTCACCAAGTATTGGCTGTTCTACCTGAAGACCAGGAACCAGGTTCAAATGTCCTGCACCTAGACCCATCCAGCATTGGTATCACTCTGGAAGGAAACATCCTTATGAAGAAGACTGCAACCATGCTCAAGCTTTTTGCTTTTGGACTAATCTACAACCTTCATTCGGACTATCCAAAAACAATGAAGAACACTTGGGTTCATTCAGAGGGCGATGCTGAATCTGTGAGTAGGTCTCCTGAGCCCAAGTCTTCAGAGTTTGAAAAATGCATTTTTGCAGTAGGTGTATGCTACAGGCATGTTCAGATGTTGTTGGATATTTGATTGCATTGTAACTTTTGTGCATATTTGCAATGTGAACAAGCATCTTACCAATATTTAGTCAGTTAAATATTTAAATGCAGTTAAATACTTTTATTTGTGGGATACACATACATTTATTTGTGGGATACACATTTGTGGGTCACTTATTATCCAAAACCACCATGTATACAACCTTTTATGTTCTAATGATTTTTTAAAAGATTTGTTCAAAATCATTTCCAAAACTGGATGGTCTCAGTTTTGTCCCTTTATAGTTCAAGGATAGGTACTTGGATTGCACATGCAAAATGTTCATTCCAATGTATTTAAACATCAGAACTCAGTCATCCATGTTGTGTTCAAAAGCTTTTAAAGCACTAAAAGCTATGTTGGACACTTGAAACCTGTGTGTGTTAAGAACATGAAACATTAATGGACATTGTATTTTGTTAGTAAAGTTCGTAACAAAAAATAGTACTACAGATTTGTTTTAAGTCTTATTTTAAATGTGGATGTTTGCTTTGTAACACTTAATGTACAAATGTTTTAGTAGGGCTGAGGTGGTCTGAATTTTATTTATAATTGTTTTTTCTTAAAATAAAAAAAATATTGTGGACTAACAAATTATAAGGATTTGTGTTATAACAGCAACAAGCAAACATTTTTATATCTATGCAAATATATATGTAATATTTGTAACTTGAATAAGTAATAAATTCAGAGTTATTTACCGTTAAGGAGTGGTTACATTTATAAGTTACATATGGCCCTCTGTGGGCAACGATTATTCTGATGTGGCCCGCGGTGAAAATGAGTTTGACACCCCAGATTTAAACCCTCAGATCCTCCAGTGCTGCACGCGCAGCCTCGCGGCGTGAAGCACTGTTCGTCTGCACTACTGTGGCGCTGCAGAAAAAGAGACTGTGGATTGCGCTCATTTGATCTCGCACGCTACGAGACTGTTATTCAGTTATTAAGTCTATTGTATCCATCTTCACTATGGAGAGTAAAAATGTTTCTCTGCCAGACTGCCACTGCATCTTCCGGTATGACGCCTCCGGCGCTATAATAAATGTTTTCTTCATTTTTTTACTTTTATACTAAACGTGCACTTACCAAGACAAAATATGGCATTATAATAAAGCATTATAATTTGTCTTGAATAAATGATCAGGACACAGTCAGGTTTTATCACATTCATCTCAACACGAAGATGTGTGTTGTACCGGGATCTGTGACCCGAGTCAATCAATTTATGTAAACAACTCTAAAATGACGATTATTTGTGACGTAATTTAGAACTATTACCATGACGATTAAGAACTTCATTAGAGACAATTTCACCAGCAACCAGAAAAAACAATTGGTGAAGGATCATGTCGGACTGCAGCAAAAGGCATGATTAACGGACTTTTCTGCGCAAAACTGTTGGAAATGAGGGGTCATGGTAAATCAGGTTGTTTGATATCAGTATATTCATTAATTTCGAACTTGATGCGCGAAAACAGTTTTAATGCAGGCGTCTTAAAACTCATCCCAGTCTGGGGGGTATTCCAAGAAGCGGGGTTAACAAACTCTAAACTTAACCCTGAACTCGGAGTTGTCTTACCCCGATCTGACATACTCAAGAGTTTTCGGTTCCAAAACGGCGGATCGGAGTTAAAGTAATCAGGGTCGCTCAACTCTGAGTAGGTTGACCCAGACAGAAGCGCGTTCACGCATAACTATGAAAGGCATTCTTAATGGAACGCAGATAAATAGGATTTATCATGGACTTAAACGCGAAAATCAGCCGAACATCGTATTTCACACCACTGTAGCGTGAAGTATTAATGACTGCGTATGCAGAATATTTAGATATTATTAAACGTAAATGTAATACTGCAGTAGCTGCTAGAGAAAGGCAGTCAGCATGTCAAAAAATTGCCAACAGAGTTAATGCGTGAGTGAAAATGATATTTTTATATTTAGCAGAAGGGTGCGATTAAATTATTATTTTCTCCACCTTTATAATACTGTATTGAGTTTTTAAATATTTTTTTATTGAACACTTACTAATTCCAGGTCTAATCTGAGTGGTGTGAAACACACATGGCATCAGATAAAAATGAAGTATAAGAATATTGTACAAAGTGGTATGGCTGTACATAACTATATCTTATTCTTAAAATATATTATAAAATATATTTATTTACAGGAAAAATGAAATAATGAAACATAACAGTGAATTTGACTGTAATGTATATTAAAAGGTTACAGGGTGGATGGTGGGGTGGGTGGTGGTGCATGATTTAATGTGGAAAGCAGTGATTGCAGATGGAGTCTCTGACAACTCCACCATCTCTGTTGTCACCCACATGCATGTAAGGTTCCTCGTCTGTGGGCATGTCAGAGATGGTAGGCTGTTGCTCTTCCTGGATGGTTGCAATGTTGTGTAATACCACATATGCCATTATTATGTGGCACGCCCTATCAGGGGTTACTCTGAGCCCCTTCAGGCACTGGAACCTGGCCTCGAGGATTCCTAGGGTCATTTAAATTCTTGCCCTGGTTTTGCTGTGGGCCTGATTGTAGCGGGACTGTGGTTCAGGACAGGTGCAGGATCTGAATAGGGAGTCATAAGGTAGGCCTATAGGACAGGCAGGGATACCCTCTGTCTCCATGAAGGAGGCCATCATGTCCTATAATCACTCTAGGGTTTGCAATGATTTAACTATTACACTGCATGTGAACAACTAGCAAAACTACCGCAGGCCTACTCTGTTCAGATTTGTTGTACAGTGTGGAATCATACACAGATCCTGGACATCTGGCTTCAACATTTGTGATGAGGTGGGAAGCATCACATATGATCTTGATGGGGAGAACGGTCAGTTACAAATAGCTACGTTATTTTTGTTACCATTAAAGATATGTACATTATTCATTAAGGATTATAAAGGTTAGTACCTGTACATTAATCAAATCAAATCAAATCAAAGTTTATTTGTATAGCGCTTTTCACAACACATGTTGTCACAAAGCGCTTTACAGGATTTAAAAGGTTAACAATACTATGGGTCCAGAACCCTAATGAGCAAGCCAAAGGCGACAGTGGCGAGGAAAAACTCCCTATGATGGTGGGGATTAGGAAGAAACCTCGGGAGAACCAAGACTCAAAAGGGAACCCATCCTCCATTGGGCGGCCCGTTAACACACAAATTACACAAAATGCAGACAAATACACAAATCACACACAAATCACACAATCAGACTAAGTAAAGGTAAAAATGAAAGTTCTGGGTTTTGATATTGTCACTGTAAATGTCTGTTGATAAACGCCAGGCTTTCATTCCATGTCGGAGCAGCGATGCTGGTATTGTAGGCTCCGACTGCAATGTTACTCTCCAGGTGAACCTCGGAGAAAAGATACGAGATGTAGTAACTATGTAACAGATTAATCAAAGGCCAAACTAAACAGATGAGTCTTTAATCGAGTTTTAAACAATGAGACTGTGTCTGAGTCCCGAATAGAGGCAGGGAGATTATTCCACAATTGTGGAGCTTTAAAAGAAAAGGCTCTTCCACCTGCTGTGATCTTTTTGATCCTAGGAACAGTTAATAACCCTGCGTCCTGAGAGCGAAGTGAACGCGCTGGGTTATATTGTTCAATAAGTTCACTAAGATAGTCTGGAGCTAAGCCATGCAGCGTTTTATATGTTAATAAAAGTATTTTATAGTCAATACGGAATCTAATTGGCAGCCAGTGTAATGACGATAGTACGGGACTAATGTGATCAAACTTTTTAGTTTTTGTTAAAACTCGTGCTGCTGCGTTCTGAACCAGCTGGAGTTTGTTTATCGATTTACCAGAACATCCAGCTAGGAGACTGTTGCAATAATCTAAACGAGAGGATATGAATGCATGGATTAGTTTTTCTGCATCACTAATATTTAATATGTTTCTAATTTTGGCAATGTTGCGCAAGTGAAAGAACGCTACCCTAGTTATATTATTAATATGTGTATTGAACGAGAGATCTGGGTCTATTGTGATGCCCAAGTTCTTTACCTCTGCGCTGGGGGTTATAGTAAAAGAATGTAGATTCAATGCTACATTATGTATCTTGTCTCTCGCAGCCCTAGACCCAACTATTATTAATTCTGTTTTATCGGGATTTAGTGCTAGAAAGTTACACGCCATCCAATGTTTTATCTCTTCTACACATTTCTCAATCTTACTGTTTGCGCCTAAATCATCGGGTTTTGCCGATAAATATAGCTGAGTGTCGTCTGCGTAGGAATGGAAACTGATGTCATGCTTATGCATAATCTCGCCTAAGGGTAACATGTACAGTGTGAATAGAAGTGGTCCTAGGACTGTCCCTTGTGGGACACCATATTTAACCTGCATAGATTTAGAGGTTTTATTATTAACACTTACACATTGGAAGCGGTCAGTTAAATATGATCTAAACCAGGAGAGTGCGACTCCTTTAATACCTACCGTGTTTTCTAGTCTATCCAGCAGAATGTTGTGGTCTACAGTATCAAAAGCTGCACTAAGATCTAACAGTATAAGGAACGAGACAAGCCCATTATCGGCCGATATTAGTAGATCATTCACTACTCTGAGTAAAGCTGTTTCAGTGCTGTGGTTTGGTCTAAATCCTGATTGGAACTTTTCATGGATACTATTTGATTGGAGATAGTGGTTTAACTGATTGGAAACTGCTTTTTCTAAAATTTTAGAGATAAATGGGAGATTAGAAATAGGTCTATAGTTAGCTAGAATCTGCGGATCGAGATTCTGTTTTTTAATCAAGGGTCTAATTACGGCGCATTTTAATTGTTTGGGCATGTAACCTAGGTTAAGGGAGGAGTTAATCATATTAAGTAAGGGCCCTGCAATGGCTGGGAGTAGGTCTTTAAATAGACGGGTTGGAATTGGGTCAAATATACATGATGTAGGCTTAGACGAATTAATCAGTGTTGTGAGCTCTTTTTGCGATATAGGATCGAAGATATTTAGCTCAGTAATATTTTTGGATGCATAGTTACTAATAACTAAACTACTGGGGTTGGATTGGAGG
This sequence comes from Brachyhypopomus gauderio, assembly GCF_052324685.1. Lineage (NCBI taxonomy): Eukaryota > Metazoa > Chordata > Actinopteri > Gymnotiformes > Hypopomidae > Brachyhypopomus > Brachyhypopomus gauderio. Next base: position 7,144,590 of record NC_135212.1, read on the forward strand.
TTAGGCTGCGATGTGTTATGACTCTGTAGTCGGATATTATCTATTTTATTATTGAAAAAGTTTTAAAATTCATCGCTAGTGTGTGTAAGTGCTGTGTTAGAACTAGTGTCGTTGATATTTCTTGTTAGTTTAGATACCGTCGCGAAGAGAAATCTAGGGTTATTCTTGTTGTTTTCTATTAGTGTTGAATAGTATGCGGCTCTAGCTTTTATTAGGGCATGTTTATATTTGACTATGGCGTCTTTCCATGTGATTCTAAACACTTCTAGTGAGGTGGATTTCCATTTTCGCTCCGCTGCTCGAGCTGCCTGTTTTAGAAGACGAGTGTGTTCGTCATACCATGGTGTAAGCTTTTTCTCCCTAATTAATTTTGTTTTAATTGGCGCTACACTGTCTAAGGTATTGCTGAGTGTGGAATAAAACTGTTGTGTTGCCTGTTCCAATTCATTGGGCTGCAGTGGCATAGTGTTCGGTAGCTCTGGCAGTAAGTTTATAAATGTTGCTGCAGTGTCGGATGTGATAGTGCGCGTGGTTTTTGTATGGCGCATCTGATGTACATTGTATAAAGTCATTTCATATATTAGTAAGGAATGATCTGAAATGGCATCATTTTGGGGGATGACTGCCAAATGTTCTATGTTTAATCCGTAAGTAAGTATTAAGTCTAAGGTGTGTTTACAGCGGTGGGTAGGCCCTGTCACATTTTGGGCTATACCAACTGAATCTAGTATGAAGTCGAACGCAATTTTCAGTGGGTCTGATTCATTTTCATAATGAATGTTGAAATCACCCACAATTACAAATCTCTCGATGGTTAAGACTAGTTCCGAAAGAAACTCAGCAAATTCCTGAATTAATTAATGCTATGGATGAATTTTCATGTTCTAATGGTGCTGGAATAGGTAGCATATGTAGGTTCCATCAATACAGCCAATGACTCTAGGAAATCCTTAAAATGTAAATGGAGTGAAGTTCGTTATATATTGCCTCTCCTTTGCCTAATTTCTTTATTGTCCGTGTGAATTAAAGACAAACCAATGATGCTGTGGAATTCCTCTTTGATGTCCATAACTGGCTTAATCCCAGGAAACGCCACAAAACCGGGCACTAGTCATTTTAATGCCGGACATAGTTTTCGGACAGACCGACATACAGTAGCTTTGCTGACAGATTCCACATCTCCTACACTATAAAGAAAACTTCCACTAGCAAAAAACGAAGACCGATATATAACAATCTGGAGAGAATTTAGGGCTGATCCGCGATGTGTAATATTTGAAATGTTTTTGTAATAATAAAGTTATTGATGTAAGTAATGGATTGTGCTGAAAACGATAACGTTCATAAAAAAAAATCCGAAAATGATAGTAGGCCTATGTCTATTCGGGGTTTTATAAGGCGTTCCCGACGAAGAACTCAGCGAATAAACTGAGTTTCAATATCCACATGATCTTCGAGGAAAGGACACGTCATGATGACGTGTTTGTAACTCTGGGTCAGGTCCAAGTTAACCTGCCAGCGAGCAGGTTAGCTTCAGAGCATAAGTTGCTATAGTAACTGACTCCGGTTCTCTCTAAGCTCGGTTTCTGGAACGGAAAACTTCGAGTTTCCGTGAACTCTGAGTTAACTTACCCGGGTTTTCTCGCTTAACCCGCTTCTTGGAACACCCCCCAGGGCTCCAGACTGCGACTAATTTATTTATTTATTTATTTATTTATTTATTTATTTATGTATTGTCATTGTAAAAATATCCCCCATTTTCTTTTGAGTTTGTATGTTAAAAGTTAATCAATATGCTGTATCTCCACTCACATGTTCGTATCTGCCCATCAACAAATGCGGGAATCCAATCACGTGACTCGCTTGTTAAAAATAGCGGAGACAAAAATATCGGATTATTTCACACGTCTACATCTCTGTGGGAGCGTAAGAGGACACACTCCTTTATAACTATACATAGTTTTAAGTTAATTTTAATGGGATCAAAAGTCACTCATATGCATAGGCTACTAGGAAACTTGGTAAAGTTCATTTCATGTTCGCATATTCGCAATTCTTTCTTCAATAACTAAGTTAAAAGTGCCAAAATATGCACATTTTGTGGACATTTTTGTGTAATAGACCTTGTTTTATGGTCTTGTGATCAACTGTAAGAGGTAGAAATAGGTAGGAGTTTGTTGTTGTTTAGGTTGCACCTAATATATATATACAGTATATAGCTACAACTTGTTTTTATCTTATGAAGGATCGTTTAAAGACGATTAAAATTGTTGCAGAAAAACAGAATGCACAGTGCTCTGGGGCCTTTACGAAGAGGAAACACATGTTGAACGACAGAGATCCTAAATAACAGCTGACCTGATGTGAGTGTTGCAATGCTTATTAGTTTGTATAATAAGTTATTGGTGCCTGATTTTTTACAATAAAACTATAAACGACTGCATGTAAGGTAGGTCTGATGGAGAGGGAAATTAATTTATTAAATGATTCTGATAATATGCACAGGACACTTATCTATCAGCATATAGCATATAGTAATATGATTCTGTGATATGTGAAAAAAGAGAGAGTACGCTGTGCGCAATTGGCTGCCGCTTCTCGCCGGTGTGTGATTGGTTGTGTACGAGTTGTATCCGTGTTAAAATTGTAAAGCGTCCTTGGGTATATAGAAAGGCACTATATAAGTTGAACATTCATTCAAAAGATTAAATAAATTAAGCTAAAAAATTGTTTGTTTTTAAGTCAGCATGCTAAAGAATGTTTTTCTGTGTTATGTTGAGGCTCAAAATGTTGAAGTGTTACAGTCAACCAAAAGTGGGCAGACTTCACATCGTAGTGCCCGGAAAAGCTCAGGAAAAGGAACACTATCAAAAATGCCACTGGACAAGAAATAGTTAAGGCAGTCAACATCAGATTTTAGTGTTTTGTAAAACATCTAAAGACCTTCCTGCAAAAAGTGGGAAAAATCCCTTGAAACGTTGAGAAAAATAGAATATAGTCATATGGTTGATGGTTAACAGCATTTTGCTGAATGCATCAGAATTTGCAAATGATTAATGGATGAAGACCTTCAGCATTTGTGTTATGGAATAGTACAGTAACAGGTCTCCCAGCAAAAGGGCAGAATAATCCCTTGAGACCTGGTGAGGCAAAGGCAGTTTACCCTTTGTTCTCTAGAGTGCTTATTTGGTGTATGGATTTTTCTGCAAATGTTAGAATTTGCAGGCGATGAAAAGATGAAGACCTTCTAAGCTGATTTCACTACTTCACTCAACTTCACACCGTGTTCTGGACTAGTACTAGAACAGGTCTCCCAGCAAAAAGGGCAGAATAATCCCTTGAGACCTGGTGAGGCAAAGGCAGTCTACCCTTTGTTCTCTAGAGTGCTTATTTGGTCTATGGATTTTTCTGAAAATGTCAGAATTTGCAGGTGATGACAGGATGAAGTGCTTGTGAGCTAATTTCACTATTTCACTCAACTTCACACCGTGTTCTGGACTAATACAGGAACAGGTCTCCCAGCAAAAAGGGCAGAATAATCCCTTGAGACCTGATGAGGCAAAGGCAGTCTACCCTTTGTGCTCTAGAGTGCTTATTTGGTGTATGGATTTTTCTGCAAATGTCAGAATTTGCAGGCGATGAAAGGATGAAGACCTTCTAAGCTGATTTCACTACTTCACTCAACTTCACACCGTGTTCTGGACTAGTACTAGAACAGGTCTCCCAGCAAAAAGGGCAGAATAATCCCTTGAGACCTGGTGAGGCAAAGGCAGTCTACCCTTTGTTCTCTAGAGTGCTTATTTGGTGTATGGATTTTTCTGAAAATGTCAGAATTTGCAGGTGATGACAGGATGAAGCGCTTGTGAGCTAATTTCACTATTTCACTCAACTTCACACCGTGTTCTGGACTAATACAGGAACAGGTCTCCCAGCAAAAAGGGCAGAATAATCCCTTGAGACCTGGTGAGGCAAAGGCAGTTTACCCTTTGTTCTCTAGAGTGCTTATTTGGTCTATGGATTTTTCTGAAAATGTCAGAATTTGCAGGTGATGACAGGATGAAGTGCTTGTGAGCTAATTTCACTATTTCACTCAACTTCACACCGTGTTCTGGACTAATACAGGAACAGGTCTCCCAGCAAAAAGGGCAGAATAATCCCTTGAGACCTGATGAGGCAAAGGCAGTCTACCCTTTGTGCTCTAGAGTGCTTATTTGGTGTATGGATTTTTCTAAAAATGTCAGAATTTGCAGGCGATGAAAGGATGAAGACCTTCTAAGCTGATTTCACTACTTCACTCAACTTCACACCGTGTTCTGGACTAGTACTAGAACAGGTCTCCCAGCAAAAAGGGCAGAATAATCCCTTGAGACCTGGTGAGGCAAAGGCAGTCTACCCTTTGTTCTCTAGAGTGCTTATTTGGTCTATGGATTTTTCTGAAAATGTCAGAATTTGCAGGTGATGACAGGATGAAGCGTTTGTGAGCTAATTTTACTATTTCACTCAACTTCAGACCGTGTTCTGGACTAATACAGGAACAGGTCTCCCAGCAAAAAGGGCAGAATAATCCCTTGAGACCTGGTGAGGCAAAGGCAGTTTACCCTTTGTTCTCTAGAGTGCTTATTTGGTCTATGGATTTTTCTGAAAATGTCAGAATTTGCAGGTGATGACAGGATGAAGCGCTTGTGAGCTAATTTCACTATTTCACTCAACTTCACACCGTGTTCTGGACTAATACGGGAACAGGTCTCCCAGCAAAAAGGGCAGAATAATCCCTTGAGACCTGATGAGGCAAAGGCAGTCTACCCTTTGTGCTCTAGAGTGCTTATTTGGTGTATGGATTTTTCAAAAAATGTCAGAATTTGCAGGCGATGAAAGGATAAAGACCTTCTAAGCTGATTTCACTACTTCACTCAACTTCACACCGTGTTCTGGACTAGTACTAGAACAGGTCTCCCAGCAAAAAGGGCAGAATAATCCCTTGAGACCTGGTGAGACAAAGGCAGTCTACCCTTTGTTCTCTAGAGTGCTTATTTGGTCTATGGATTTTTCAGAAAATATCAGAATTTGCAGGTGATGAGAGGATGAAGCCCTTGTGAGCTCATTTCACTATTTCACTCAACTTCACACAGGGTTCTGGACAAATACAGGAACAGGTCTCCCAGCAAAAAGGGCAGAATAGTCGCTTGAGACCTGATGAGACAATTGCAGCCTACCCCTTGTTGTCTACAGAGTGCATGGTTTATGGATTTTTCTGCAAATGTCAGAATTTGCAGGTGATGACAGGATGAAGACCTTCTAAGCTGATTTCACTACTTCACTCAACTTCACACCGTGTTCTGGACTAGTACTAGAACAGGTCTCCCAGCAAAAAGGGCAGAATAATCCCTTGAGACCTGGTGAGGCAAAGGCAGTTTACCCTTTGTTCTCTAGAGTGCTTATTTGGTCTATGGATTTTTCTGAAAATGTCAGAATTTGCAGGTGATGACAGGATGAAGCGCTTGTGAGCTAATTTCACTATTTCACTCAACTTCACACCGTGTTCTGGACTAATACGGGAACAGGTCTCCCAGCAAAAAGGGCAGAATAATCCCTTGAGACCTGATGAGGCAAAGGCAGTCTACCCTTTGTGCTCTAGAGTGCTTATTTGGTGTATGGATTTTTCAAAAAATGTCAGAATTTGCAGGCGATGAAAGGATAAAGACCTTCTAAGCTGATTTCACTACTTCACTCAACTTCACACCGTGTTCTGGACTAGTACTAGAACAGGTCTCCCAGCAAAAAGGGCAGAATAATCCCTTGAGACCTGGTGAGGCAAAGGCAGTCTACCCTTTGTTCTCTAGAGTGCTTATTTGGTGTATGGATTTTTCTGCAAATGTCAGAATTTGCAGGCGATGAAAAGATGAAGACCTTCTAAGCTGATTTCACTACTTCACTCAACTTCACACCGTGTTCTGGACTAGTACTAGAACAGGTCTCCCAGCAAAAAGGGCAGAATAATCCCTTGAGACCTGGTGAGACAAAGGCAGTCTACCCTTTGTTCTCTAGAGTGCTTATTTGGTCTATGGATTTTTCAGAAAATATCAGAATTTGCAGGTGATGAGAGGATGAAGCCCTTGTGAGCTCATTTCACTATTTCACTCAACTTCACACAGGGTTCTGGACAAATACAGGAACAGGTCTCCCAGCAAAAAGGGCAGAATAGTCGCTTGAGACCTGATGAGACAATTGCAGCCTACCCCTTGTTGTCTACAGAGTGCATGGTTTATGGATTTTTCTGCAAATGTCAGAATTTGCAGGTGATGACAGGATGAAGACCTTCTAAGCTGATTTCACTACTTCACTCAACTTCACACCGTGTTCTGGACTAGTACTAGAACAGGTCTCCCAGCAAAAAGGGCAGAATAATCCCTTGAGACCTGGTGAGGCAAAGGCAGTTTACCCTTTGTTCTCTAGAGTGCTTATTTGGTCTATGGATTTTTCTGAAAATGTCAGAATTTGCAGGTGATGACAGGATGAAGCGCTTGTGAGCTAATTTCACTATTTCACTCAACTTCACACCGTGTTCTGGACTAATACGGGAACAGGTCTCCCAGCAAAAAGGGCAGAATAATCCCTTGAGACCTGATGAGGCAAAGGCAGTCTACCCTTTGTGCTCTAGAGTGCTTATTTGGTGTATGGATTTTTCAAAAAATGTCAGAATTTGCAGGCGATGAAAGGATAAAGACCTTCTAAGCTGATTTCACTACTTCACTCAACTTCACACCGTGTTCTGGACTAGTACTAGAACAGGTCTCCCAGCAAAAAGGGCAGAATAATCCCTTGAGACCTGGTGAGGCAAAGGCAGTCTACCCTTTGTTCTCTAGAGTGCTTATTTGGTCTATGGATTTTTCAGAAAATATCAGAATTTGCAGGTGATGAGAGGATGAAGCCCTTGTGAGCTCATTTCACTATTTCACTCAACTTCACACAGGGTTCTGGACAAATACAGGAACAGGTCTCCCAGCAAAAAGGGCAGAATAGTCGCTTGAGACCTGATGAGACAATTGCAGCCTACCCCTTGTTGTCTACAGAGTGCATGGTTTATGGATTTTTCTGCAAATGTCAGAATTTGCAGGTGATGACAGGATGAAGACCTTCTAAGCTGATTTCACTACTTCACTCAACTTCACACCGTGTTCTGGACTAGTACTAGAACAGGTCTCCCAGCAAAAAGGGCAGAATAATCCCTTGAGACCTGGTGAGGCAAAGGCAGTTTACCCTTTGTTCTCTAGAGTGCTTATTTGGTCTATGGATTTTTCTGAAAATGTCAGAATTTGCAGGTGATGACAGGATGAAGCGCTTGTGAGCTAATTTCACTATTTCACTCAACTTCACACCGTGTTCTGGACTAATACGGGAACAGGTCTCCCAGCAAAAAGGGCAGAATAATCCCTTGAGACCTGATGAGGCAAAGGCAGTCTACCCTTTGTGCTCTAGAGTGCTTATTTGGTGTATGGATTTTTCAAAAAATGTCAGAATTTGCAGGCGATGAAAGGATAAAGACCTTCTAAGCTGATTTCACTACTTCACTCAACTTCACACCGTGTTCTAGACTAGTACTAGAACAGGTCTCCCAGCAAAAAGGGCAGAATAATCCCTTGAGACCTGGTGAGGCAAAGGCAGTCTACCCTTTGTTCTCTAGAGTGCTTATTTGGTGTATGGATTTTTCTGCAAATGTCAGAATTTGCAGGCGATGAAAAGATGAAGACCTTCTAAGCTGATTTCACTACTTCACTCAACTTCACACCGTGTTCTGGACTAGTACTAGAACAGGTCTCCCAGCAAAAAGGGCAGAATAATCCCTTGAGACCTGGTGAGACAAAGGCAGTCTACCCTTTGTTCTCTAGAGTGCTTATTTGGTCTATGGATTTTTCAGAAAATATCAGAATTTGCAGGTGATGAGAGGATGAAGCCCTTGTGAGCTCATTTCACTATTTCACTCAACTTCACACAGGGTTCTGGACAAATACAGGAACAGGTCTCCCAGCAAAAAGGGCAGAATAGTCGCTTGAGACCTGATGAGACAATTGCAGCCTACCCCTTGTTGTCTACAGAGTGCATGGTTTATGGATTTTTCTGCAAATGTCAGAATTTGCAGGTGATGACAGGATGAAGACCTTCTAAGCTGATTTCACTACTTCACTCAACTTCACACCGTGTTCTGGACTAGTACTAGAACAGGTCTCCCAGCAAAAAGGGCAGAATAATCCCTTGAGACCTGGTGAGGCAAAGGCAGTTTACCCTTTGTTCTCTAGAGTGCTTATTTGGTCTATGGATTTTTCTGAAAATGTCAGAATTTGCAGGTGATGACAGGATGAAGCGCTTGTGAGCTAATTTCACTATTTCACTCAACTTCACACCGTGTTCTGGACTAATACGGGAACAGGTCTCCCAGCAAAAAGGGCAGAATAATCCCTTGAGACCTGATGAGGCAAAGGCAGTCTACCCTTTGTGCTCTAGAGTGCTTATTTGGTGTATGGATTTTTCAAAAAATGTCAGAATTTGCAGGCGATGAAAGGATAAAGACCTTCTAAGCTGATTTCACTACTTCACTCAACTTCACACCGTGTTCTGGACTAGTACTAGAACAGGTCTCCCAGCAAAAAGGGCAGAATAATCCCTTGAGACCTGGTGAGGCAAAGGCAGTCTACCCTTTGTTCTCTAGAGTGCTTATTTGGTCTATGGATTTTTCAGAAAATATCAGAATTTGCAGGTGATGAGAGGATGAAGCCCTTGTGAGCTCATTTCACTATTTCACTCAACTTCACACAGGGTTCTGGACAAATACAGGAACAGGTCTCCCAGCAAAAAGGGCAGAATAGTCGCTTGAGACCTGATGAGACAATTGCAGCCTACCCCTTGTTGTCTACAGAGTGCATGGTTTATGGATTTTTCTGCAAATGTCAGAATTTGCAGGTGATGACAGGATGAAGACCTTCTAAGCTGATTTCACTACTTCACTCAACTTCACACCGTGTTCTGGACTAGTACTAGAACAGGTCTCCCAGCAAAAAGGGCAGAATAATCCCTTGAGACCTGGTGAGGCAAAGGCAGTTTACCCTTTGTTCTCTAGAGTGCTTATTTGGTCTATGGATTTTTCTGAAAATGTCAGAATTTGCAGGTGATGACAGGATGAAGCGCTTGTGAGCTAATTTCACTATTTCACTCAACTTCACACCGTGTTCTGGACTAATACGGGAACAGGTCTCCCAGCAAAAAGGGCAGAATAATCCCTTGAGACCTGATGAGGCAAAGGCAGTCTACCCTTTGTGCTCTAGAGTGCTTATTTGGTGTATGGATTTTTCAAAAAATGTCAGAATTTGCAGGCGATGAAAGGATAAAGACCTTCTAAGCTGATTTCACTACTTCACTCAACTTCACACCGTGTTCTGGACTAGTACTAGAACAGGTCTCCCAGCAAAAAGGGCAGAATAATCCCTTGAGACCTGGTGAGGCAAAGGCAGTTTACCCTTTGTTCTCTAGAGTGCTTATTTGGTCTATGGATTTTTCTGAAAATGTCAGAATTTGCAGGTGATGACAGGATGAAGCGCTTGTGAGCTAATTTCACTATTTCACTCAACTTCACACCGTGTTCTGGACTAATACAGGAACAGGTCTCCCAGCAAAAAGGGCAGAATAATCCCTTGAGACCTGATGAGGCAAAGGCAGTCTACCCTTTGTGCTCTAGAGTGCTTATTTGGTGTATGGATTTTTCTAAAAATGTCAGAATTTGCAGGCGATGAAAGGATGAAGACCTTCTAAGCTGATTTCACTACTTCACTCAACTTCACATCGTGTTCTGGACTAGTACTAGAACAGGTCTCCCAGCAAAAAGGGCAGAATAATCCCTTGAGACCTGGTGAGGCAAAGGCAGTCTACCCTTTGTTCTCTAGAGTGCTTATTTGGTGTATGGATTTTTCTAAAAATGTCAGAATTTGCAGGTGATGAAAGGATGAAGCCCCTTTCAGCTGATTTCACTACTTCACTCAACTTCACACCGTTTTCTGGACTACTACAGGAACAGGTCTCCCAACAAAAAGGGCAGAATAATCCCTTGAGACCTGGTGAGGCAAAGGCAGTCTACCCTTTGTTCTCTAGAGGGCTTATTTGGTGTATGGATTTTTCTTATTGACATCACTTGATGTCAATAAATTGTTTTAATGTTATATTACTGTGATATTTTACATATATTAACCATTTTAACCTCAGAGACCAACAATAAATATAAAATACACACTTATGTTCTTCTTCTCTGTTACTCCATGGTCCTGTAGAGATGGTATCTCATTCTGTTGTGTACTTGTATATAAATGGACTGACAATTAAAGCGTCATCATGACTCGTATCTCATGTTGGAAGAGACAACATATACACCATTTTAACCAGGAGAAGATATTCTTTAACATATTCATAAATTTTATTATTTAAAGTCAATATAAATCAATCTTTCATCAAATAATTTTAAATGTTCAAATTCTCAGAAATTCATATTTTAAAAAAATTTTACAACATAAAATATTTACAATCTTGGGAGTTAGTTCATTTTAAAAAATCAGAACAGATAGGACAGATATACAATCTTTTGTTCAAGGTAAGCTTAATTCGTTGATTAGTGTAAATTAGGACTATTTCACTATTTAACTAACTTTTAGGAGCATTATTGTAACGGTGTGACGTGCGGGCAGGGCGAAGGACGAGACACGGGAATCCTTGCTTTCGTGGCAAACGTCACTTTTAATAATAAGTTACGGTTGCGCAATAGCGCACGAGCAACACAGAATAATCACACAACGTGCAGACTTAGACAACGACGAGCACAGGACACTGCGCGAGCGCACATTAAATAGACAGACCACATTAGCCCCACGTGATTACGAGACGATTCACAGGTGATACACATTATTCACACGACATAACCCTCACCACGAAGTCCCACTGACGCAGACAAAGCACGTGGACTACGTATACACACGCCCAAAAGGGAGGGGCCGGGGTCCTCAACATGACAGACGCCCCCTCCAAGGGCATTACCCGTCCCGGGGTGCCAACAGGACCGAGTGCCCCGAACCCACGGCGATGGGCGGATCCGACACGCTCAGTCCTGCGTCTGGGAGGTGACCGCCCTCGGGGATGCGTCCGCCACGGACCGCCTAGAACACCCTCCCTGGGAATACAGGGGAAAAGACGTTAGACAAACACAACGGAACAGATACAAACACACAAACAGGCACGCTTACACACATAGGCACAAATGGGAAGAGGGGGTTTGGTAAACATACGGGCAGACTTACGAACACTGGCACACACACACATGAAACAGGCCCCAGGCTGCGCGCCAGGAGGAGGGCGAGTAGGGGAGAGAGACCGGGAGCTGCTGCTGCTGCAGGCGCTGCGGTGGGCGGTGCTCCTCCTGCCTTTGCTGCAAACCCTCCACCGGGTGCAGCGCGGCTAGTCCCTCCCCTCGGTGGGCCATATGGGAGTCCGTCCCCGCCCCGCGATCGCCCTCTGGTCCCGGCGGTGGGAGTGTCCTACTGCATAGCCTCCTCGCTGCCACGGCTCCAGCTCATGGGCTGCTCCGGGCTGCTACCCCGGGAACAGTCCATATCGCTTCCTGGGGAGCTCTCGGGGAATGAGCCCGCCTCCGGACTCCTCCTCCCCTTCACCGTCCCGGTGGAGAGCTCCGAAGGGGGTGGACTCTCCTCTTCCTCCTCCGTGTAGGACCCATCATCCGTGCGCCCGGAGCCACCCGAGCACACGGACGGAGGGTAGTCCTCCTCCTCCTCCCTCTCACCGTAGTCCACGGTGGAGGCGGAGTCCTCAGACGGAGGGTAGTCTTCCTCCTCCTCCCTCCCACCGTAGTCCACAGTGGAGGTGGAGTCCTCAGACGGAGGATAATCTTCCTCCTCCTCCCTCCCACCGTAGTCCACAGTGGAGGTGGAGTCCTCAGACGGAGGATAATCTTCCTCCTCCTCCCTCCCACCGTAGTCCACAGTGGAGGTGGAGTCCTCAGACGGAGGGTAGTCCTCCTCCTCCTCCCTCTCACCGTAGTCCACAGTGGAGGTGGAGTCCTCAGACGGAGGATAATCTTCCTCCTCCTCCCTCCCACCGTAGTCCACAGTGGAGGTGGAGTCCTCAGACGGAGGATAGTCCTCCTCCTCCTCCCTCCCACCGTAGTCCACAGTGGAGGTGGAGTCCTCAGACGGAGGATAGTCCTCTTCCTCCTCCCCCTCGCTTGGGGAATCCTCCTCCCCAAACTCGCTCTCTGGAGTGCTCTCCGTCGAGCAAAGCACGAACGCACCCATCCTCAGAGGCGAGGGTTCACGGGATGGAGAGGGGTGTCGCTCTCGCCATATCCGCCGTGCCTGCTCGAGGAAGTTGTCCGCTATCTCGGGGACGGAGGATTCCCGAGCCATGCGCAGCATATAGGCGCATAGCGGGTCCTGCTCCATGAGCTCGGGGTTGGCGGTGGCTTGGCAGCGCTGGCCAGGAGAAGAGGCGCGATGGCGCCGCTTGCTGGCTCGATTGCCCCTCTTCGGTCAGGTGGCGTAGCCCGGCATGGTGTCTCACAAGGCTCGTCGTTATGTGACGTGCGGGCAGGGCGAAGGACGAGACACGGGAATCCTTGCTTTCGTGGCAAATGTCACTTTTAATAACAAGTTACGGTTGCGCAATAGCGCACGAGCAACACAGAATAATCACACAACGTGCAGACTTAGACAACGACGAGCACAGGACACTGCGCGAGCGCACATTAAATAGACAGACCACATTAGCCCCACGTGATTACGAGACGATTCACAGGTGATACACATTATTCACACGACATAACCCTCACCACGAAGTCCCACTGACGCAGACAAAGCACGTGGACTACGTATACACACGCCCAAAAGGGAGGGGCCGGGGTCCTCAACGTGACAAACGGATGTGATTGGTCAGTTACTATGCAAAAATCTGAAACCTGCTTAAGTCATTTCATTCACATCAAATAAACAATGATCATAACTTGATAGAAGTGCATGAGATTAGTTGTTGATGTACTCATTTAATGAAAAAATTTTTACAATGTAGTTTTACTATTAAATTTGTACAAATATAAATAAATCTAATAAATGAATATATTATCTTCAAAGAAATCACTACAGTTAGTCTAATATGCTTGACATAACCAATCAAATGAACTGAGTAATTATTTACATACATAAGTAATTTTGAGTAAGGCCAGACTAAAGTGACTCCAATGATGGATTTCTGCAGACTCCTGCGTTGCCCATGATCAAACCAAAGCTGCAGTATCCCAGTGTGTGTATGCTGTGACTAAAGCACTGCTGTGCCATGCACCAATATATAGAACATATCCACATACTAAAGATGGATTGCATAAAATCAAAATAGATTTTCATATAAATGGAAACATTCCTGGAATTGTCAGTGCAGTGGATGGCACAATGATCCCCATACATACTCTCAGCTTCTTGAATCCTATTATATAAGGATAAGAGTTCATGTTCCTACCCAATTATTCCTGCTGAAACTGCAAAACTACAGTGTGAGTGGTGCCCCTCTTCCCCCAGTGAAACAGGTTAAATGAAACATTCACCAGTGCATAAAGGTGGAAGTGCAAGTCTTATGCAACCCGCAAGACATCTCTATGTACATTGTAACCTGAGAGTACCATCCATCCATCCATCCATCCATCCATCCATCCATCCATCCATCCATCCATCCACTGTCATCCACTTATCTGGGTCTGGGTCACAGGGGCAGTAGCCTAAGCAAAGGTTTCCCTCTCCCCAGCCACCTCTTCTAGCTCTCCTAGGGAGGATACCGAGGCGTAAGGAGTACCCATGTCTCCTTAATCTGGACCATCTGGGATGGTGCATGTGCTGGTGGATACATGTACTGGGTGACAGCAGGTAGCTACTCTGAAGATACTTTCTTACTCCTGCCTTGAATGACCAGGAGAAAATGACTTTTCCAGGCTGGCTTGGAAATACAAAGGCAAATGATGATAAACATTTTTGCCAAAATTTACATGAGACATTTTTTCATATAGTGATGTGTGTTTGTTATATGTTGTAAACATAATCTGAACTTCATAATCTAGAATTCATTGTGCAAGTTTTACATTCACTCGCCACTTGAAAAATATGTAAGGTGTCACACTGAGGAGGCTGGGCCACCACCAGAGGGCGCATGCACCCACACACACACACCCACACAGCACAATCCCACAAGCACCAAACCACTCCCCAGGTCCCAATCACCTCACTATTAGCACATGTGCTAATGCCTGTCACCCTTTTTAAGCTCACAGGTTGCGTTGTCCAGTGCTGCACATTCCTCCAGGAGGTCCTCGCATCACTGGACCTGCTCTCCCCTCGAGTCTTCACTTCAAGGACCTGCTCTTCATTTTTGAACTGTGTTGCTGCTTCACAGCACATACTTCTTGCGTTGTTGCATTCTTGTTTTATAAGTATGGATAATAAAGAGCGCAACATACAACCTCCGCCTTCGGCCGCCTCAACCCCCACGTCACATAAGGGAAAGACAACAATCACTGAAAAGTCTGTCCTGTAACTTTTTACATCTATAGATGTTTTTCAACTTCATCCAGTATTTGGGAGAGTTCGTCCTTGGAAAAAGCCTGTTTGTGGTGCGGTTTGCAATGCTTCTGTACTGATGCATGAAACGTTAATTGTGTGCGCATTTATAGGCTTGATATGCAGGGGATACTAATTGAAAGTGTAAAATAATTACTTATTAATTTATTTCTTAATTATTTTCCCAATTATATTTAATGGTATAATAATGAAAAAATATATGTAAATCGTTGGTTTGGTTTTCAACTAGCAGAGCTTTTCCAGCATAAGTGCACAGGTGGAGTCCACAAAGAACTACTTAAAACTTGGAGACCAAGAAGGCTTTTGGCAAATGGTCATAAAATTGGCGTACTTACGTCATTCTTAATTAAAAGTTGTTGTGCGGAGCAGGAGGGCAACGGGAGAAAACACAGGATAACTATAGAGACAAGACTAAGAGTATAAACAGGTAAACCGATTAGAACCCTCACATCTCGCACCTCTCCCTGCTGCTGAGCAGGGGAGAAAACTATGGTGTGATTTTTGTTTCAATAGTTCCACAAAAGCAAAAGTAAATCCAAGAGCAGAAAGTATATGTTATGAATGCAAAACAGAAAAATATATATCAAAAGTATATATTTTTTATATAATTGGTTATTTGAAACTTATTTTCGTTTGCATTTTGACAAGTTTTTGGTTCCATTGTTTTTTTTTTTTTGGATTTTCCCAGTAAGGTCTTTTGCTTCTGGAATCTCTCTTTGCTTCTGGTTCGTTTTTTGCTTCTGACTTTTGGAACACATTTCACGTGTGGGAGGGTCTTAGATGAAGGCGTTCCTCTGCAATCTCCATTGGTCACTGATTCCGGACTGACACAGAGCTCTGAGACCGCCTCTGGGACCAAGCCACGCCCACCCCACCAGCCTCCCAGCGTTTTCAAACGTGGCGGAACGCGGTGGTTCTGTTTCACAGTAGCATGTAAACTAAGTTTTACCATAAAAGTTTATACAAAGGTTATAATTAATTGGTAAATGGTCTGTAGATATTGCAAATGTACACTGTATAATAACTACATTAAGCATGGCAGTTAATATTTAGCACACTTCACCAGCGCGAGCTTTTTAAAATTTTAGTGAACTGGATGCAGACATGAAAATCTGTCACCTTGCGGCGAAATTCGCCGTTTTTGAAGTATTTTGCGGTAAAACAAACTCTTATGAAAAATAGGTAGATAGTAAAATAAGAAACAAGATTTTTTTGTAGTTCTAAATGATGAACCCTGGTATTTTTACACTCATTTTTGCCGCTGATGTTATTTATTGGTTCATTAAGATATAATGGTTTTGACTGAGCCATCTGGAATGGCGAAAGCGGCTCGCGTTTACGGATCTGGCTCCATATATTGACAAGACAGGTCAATATTTTTCAGCGCGACATTACCGTGAGAGAAGTCAACAGGGAAGAGCGTGTTTAAAGCTAGCCTTTAAATTATTTTTAATTTAATCGCTGCTGTAGCTTCTGTCACCGTTTTGCTACATTCACAATAGTAGCGACTAGTTACTCGCTCCTCCTGGATCATTCGCTAGCGTCCCCGCGGGTCTAAAGTGAGAAGGAAACTAATCCGCACTCTGCGTTTCAATGGACTACTCTTCTTACTCGCACCCCTCCAAGTTAAAATCTTTTTGTTTTTATCTCTGAGTCGGACAGTGTCTGAATGTCATGTCTGACATGTATTATGTTTAGTATCTCTATGTTCAATGGTTCAATGAATATTGTTCACTTCTTAATAAAATATGGACAGCACAAGATGATGTGTGATGTGTGTTTGTGTGTGGTACCTGCAGAACACTGAAAAACAGTGTGAGTGAACAAAGCTGGTTGTATATAGGGTGGCCACTTTTCAGTATTGCTTTAATTTTGGTATTTGGCTTTAATTTTGGTATTTTTTACTATTATGGATTTTACTATATTTGGCATCACCTCTCGTACACCAGCTGCCCCCCACCCCCCGTCCGTCGCCATACCAGATATTGCAAATACTCATATTTCTTCCACACATCAATGTTCTCTCCATCCAGTTCACTAAAATTTTAAAAAGCTCGTGCTGGTGAGCATGCTTAATGTAGTTATTATACAGTGTACATTTGCAATATCTACAGACCATTTACCAATTAATTATAACCTTTGTATAAACTTTTATGGTAAAACTTAGTTTACATGCTACTGTGAAACAGAACCACCGCGTTCCGCCACGTTTGAAAACGCTGGGAGGCTGGTGGGGTGGGCGTGGCTTGGTCCCAGAGGCGGTCTCAGAGCTCTGTGTCAGTCCGGAATCAGTGACCAATGGAGATTGCAGAGGAACGCCTTCATCTAAGACCCTCCCACACGTGAAATGTGTTCCAAAAGTCAGAAGCAAAAAACGAACCAGAAGCAAAGAGAGATTCCAGAAGCAAAAGACCTTACTGGGAAAATCCAAAAAAACAAAAACAATGGAACCAAAAACTTGTCAAAATGCAAACGAAAATAAGTTTCAAATAACCAATTATATAAAAAATATATACTTTTGATATATATTTTTCTGTTTTGCATTCATAACATATACTTTCTGCTCTTGGATTTACTTTTGCTTTTGTGGAACTATTGAAACAAAAATCACACCATAGAAAACCCTTTGACTGCATGAACACGCGGTACGGATGGTCCACAAGAAGGCGCCAAAACACACAATATGCGTATAATGTTCCAAACTCAGACTTACACTATCAGCTATTATCAACTATTAGCTATCTTTATGCAGCCTTATTAGCGATGAAGAGGTTTATAGACAAAATAATGATTCATTCCGTAACAAGCATTGCTTGTTGAATTAGTCTATGATTCCTTCAGAGAAAGAAAACGTTCCTCTATTTTGAATAGGGGGTAAAAATTTTTTTAGATACATAGATTAAAAATTGTGTCCATGCTCCGCCTCTTGTTAAAGGCGTGTCTACCGTGACGGCGACAGATGGGCGGAGCTTTAGTTCATGCGATTAGCTTAAATATCTCCCTCGAGAGAGTATGAAGTCTGTAAACTAAAATCTGAGAGCCGCTCAGATCTCACTTGTCGGAGATCTGTTAGTTGCAGTACAGGTGTATTTCGTTAGTTCTCCAAAACGAGCCAAACGATGGCAAACGGAGACAGAGTGGTTCTGGCGCTCGGCGGGACGGGCACTGTTGGGTCTGGCGTGGTCAAAGCGCTGTTGGACAGAGGTAAGAGGGGAATAAACTTAATATTACGTTTGGCATCTTTGCGGAGATGATGATGATGATGATTATATTATTGTTTATAGTAATAACTATGAATTTATTCATAAATGTATCCGTTAGGTCTGAGTGAACAAATAATTTCACGTTGAAATTATTGTTAACTTATTATTGTTACAGTAATACACAATTAACAATTATTATAATAATAAATTATGAATTGTATCAGATTTACAAAGTTTAACAAACCACGTTATACATGCAAATGAGTGAGTGTCCTTTTATAGGCTGCACATATTAACATATCTATCATAATGATATATACTACATAATCACATGTATATTAACGTATCTATCATAATGATATATACTACATAATCACATGTATATTAACTTATCTATCATAATGATATATACTACATAATCACATGTATATTAACTTATCTATCATAATGATATATACTACATAATCACATGTATATTAACTTATCTATCATAATGATATATACTACATAATCACATGTATATTAACATATCTATCATAATGATATATACTACATAATCACATGTATATTAACTTATCTACGTATACTACATAATCACATGTATATTAACATATCTATCATAATGATATATACTACATAATCACATGTATATTAACATATCTATCATAATGATATATACTACATAATCACATGTATATGTGCTGAAGGTTTTAAGGTTGCTGTGATCTCCAGAGACAGTAAAAAACTGGAGAAGCTGAAAGGGTTTGTTTCAGCCTCCACCACAGGCAAGCTGACCACCCTGGTTGGGGACGTGGGTAAGTGTGGCCCTCCTCTCTCCTCCATCATCCACCTTTCCCACTGGACTCGTTCATTTGAAAAGTGGCGTGTGCCTGTTCCCAGGCTCTGAAGAGGGGGCGGAGAAGGCGAAGCAGGCCCTGCTACAGGCTGTGGGCAGGATCACAGACGTGGTGTCCTCTCTGGGCTTCAGCTGGTGGCAGGGAGGACCCCCACACACCCAGTCTCTCCAGGAACTCCACTGGGTGAGCTGCATCACGGGCTCGGCCAGTCTGGTCAGCGCTACCTATGGACATGGGTCAGGAGTGCAACTCAGAGAGCAACAGCCCCAGATCTTCACACAGAAGCGTTGAGCTATTCAGTCCCTCAGAATCACCGCTGTCACACTGCACACCTCATCCTCCCTTCAGACCTTCAGATCTGGGATCATTCCTGCACGTTTCTCCATAGCTGTCCCTCCCAGGACCCTCCTGACACACGTTCTTCTCTCTGTCCATCAGGTTATCGAGACTCTGCTCTTCAGTACATTTGTGTCATGGAAAACGTTCTTCCCCCTGGTGAGAGATGACCGCGAATGCACCTACACGTTCATTACAGGTAGGTCGTGCTGGCACACACGAGAGTGATCGTTCACGGCAGGACGCTTTATGCTTTTTTGACCATGAACTCACAGTAATCACAAATGTTCATTGCAAAACTGCTTCTGTTCATCCACGTGCATGCGCCAGGCTCTTGTGGTCTGGGTTTATAGTCGAAAGAGAATCCTGACTGAGTAGCACATCCAGTTTCTCAGTTTTGTTCAAGCTGAAGAACCCTGTGTGTCCTCCAGGGGGAGCTGGGGAGAAGCTACTGATGCCAGGTACTGGGTTTCTGACCGTGGGGGCGGGCAGTGCTCTGGCCTTCTGTCAGGTCCTGCGTGAAGAGTATCCTCAGGTCCCCTGCAAACTCAACCAGGTCTGCCTTAGAGACTCAGTCACTGACTCTCGCTCATACACGGCCCAACGGGCATGCCCGGGCTGTAACTTCACCGTCCCGTCCAGAAAACCTCCATCTGAACCTGTGTGTTCTGTGCTGGTGTTTCCACAGTTGAAGATCAACATGGGTGTTGCCACTCCGGACCGCGTGGCGCCTGGTTTCCTAAACCACGTGGATTTAGGTGAGGCCGTGGCCACGCTGGTGGAGAGGAGGAAGGGGTCCCACACCGTCTTCACCATCAACTCTTCAGCTGACCTAAAAACCGTCATCCTAGAGGGCACTTTGTAGACCCACTTTGTAGACCCACTTCATACACCCCCTCAGACTCTGGGGACTATAGAACAAGATCGCAATCTACACCTACTTTAGTTTCTTATCCATTTGTATGCGTTGTTTGTTTTGCAGTTTTGTAATTTGTGAGGGAGAGTGAGACTTCTCTTTGCTAGTCACCATGTGTTTCTTCTGCGTTCAGATCAGATTAATATAATGTTCAGCATAACCAAGCAGTTGCTTCAGATTTGGTCTGAAAGGGGCAACATGAGTGGAGAGTGAGGGATTAAGAGGAACACCCTGACCCTGGAGGAGAGCCAGCAGCACGGAGAACTCACGCAGAGTGGCCCTCCTCTGGAGTGTGTGTGTGTGTGTGTGTGTGGAGAGGAGATGGCGTGCAGTAGGTCGATCGCAGTGCCCTTAGCGTAACTCTCTGCCCTGTTTATAAACATCCCCCAGTTCTATCACCAGATAATCTGTCTCCAATTATCCTGAGCTGTGTGGTAAACAGAGCAGTGTGAGGTAGGGGGCGTCCCGCTGTCTGCCAGTGAGACAGGACGTGGTCATGCAGGACGATGGCTTTAGTACGGGGTCATGGTTTTACTTGCATATTCACTCTAGAAACATGAATGTACATGTATTGTGCCAATAAAGAAATATGAACTTATGGAAGTGGCTGATGATTGGTGGAGGACCTCATTAGGCGGGGCTTAAGTCTGTTTCATTATGATTACATGGGCACATCACTTATATATTCAAGGTCTGGGTTGCCACAGGGAGACTGGGTTGCCTTGGCTAAACAACACGTATTTGCTCACACAAATTTCTCTAAAACTCTAAAATCAAGCGGTCAACATCACAAAATCATTAAAAAATGTTTGGACTAAATAATAAAAACTGTACATTTGTCAGCACAGCCAGACCAGAAGTACATTAGCAAAAGTGTATGTGCTGATCTGATGAATTTTGATAACTAATCATCATTTTACCCACTAACAAATAAATCAAATCCTGTTTTCATGTGCTAAGTTGTCACTGTATAATTCATCCCTTTTTCAGCCCAGTAAAACAGCCGAGATACACACAGCTCTACACATCCACGCGTGTTTAGTCTTGAGGGGGTGAGTCACATGAGTATGATGAAGGGGTAACTATGGTAACTATGCAACACTGAGGGTACGACTTTTGCCTCTTTGCTCTGGAGCCAATGAAATACTGGAGCGTGTCTTCACCTCAAAACACAGGCATAAAAAAACTCAAACAGATTATAACAAACGTCAGGCTTGGCAATGTAGGTGTCCTCATTCCGTGAGACCGAGAAGCATCCGTGCCAATGCTCCTGTCAATATTTGGAAATATATATTTGGAGTCAAAGAATTCCTCTTCTCCTCCCACATACTGCAGCCATGACGTCACTGGAACAAACTCCATTCTCTGCTGTACCGAAACTTGCAGTTTCAGGTAACCGGTAAACCTTTTGATTGGGCAAGAAACCATCAGTGGTTTCAGGACTGCATGCTGAATTTCAGGATTATTCTACTGGGAAGGAAGCTGCTCTGAACGACTGATAAACAGGGCTACTCAACTTACATATGTTGGTCATTACAACTTGTGCACTGCAGGAAATCAGCTCTGGTTATTCAGAGCTAAACTAATGAGCAAACACTGGATTCACAACCTTGAAGACCTGCCTGCTTGAACTCCATTATAGTTGAGCTTGCATTAGATAACATTACAGATCACACAGGCCGAATGAGAGGGGGCAGGAGATGGTCAGGCCATGTGAGAGGGGGCAGGAGATGGTCAGGCCATGTGAGAGGGGGCAGGAAGAGGTCAGGCTATGAGGGGGCAGAAGGTGGTCAGGCTGTGTGAGGGGGGGCAGGAAGAGGTCAGGCTATGAGGGGGCAGAAGGTGGTCAGGCTGTGTGAGGGGGGGCAGGAAGAGGTCAGGCTATGAGGGGGCAGAAGGTGGTCAGGCTGTGTGAGGGGGGCAGGAGGTGGTCAGGCTGTGTGAGGGGGGCAGGAGGTGGTCAGCATTTTGGCACGTGCTCCACAGCATCTTGAGCTCCAAGTGCAGACAGCCCCGGTGTACCTGCACGACAGCCCACTGCTGCAGTGGAGAGGACAGGAGGACATGTGGGAGGACAGGGACACTCCCAGCGTCAGGCTCTTCTCTGGTGTTTGGGGACCTGATCCTAGTTCAGTCTCATGCCTCCTCCTCAGAGCCACCCTGGCAGGCCAGCAGTTCCTGGTACAGCCCCACCCTCCCTGAACCACCAACACCTCCTATCCACCCAACCTGGAATTCCTGGGCATGCTCTCAATCTTAAACACGTGTTTATTTCTGGGCAACACACAACCCCAACAGCATAAAGCTGGTGTGGAGAGAAGCCAGAAAGAACAAGCCAAACCACACTCAAACACAACAGGACCACACGCCAGCAAAATAAAAGTTGTAAAGTACACCGAGGTAAAGGATACTCATGTCTTTATTGTTAGAAATTCCAGTGTGTACCACACACACAATCTTTTAAACACATTCACATTAAAGGGGCCATCATCATCAGACAAGAAGCAAACATACCAATATCATCCTTCATTGCAATAGCTGCAGTGGTCTACACAAATACAAATCTGTCTGAGAAACAGATTCATAAATAAATACTTATTTATATACAGTTTTAGAATGAAAACAGACAGGAGACACAGAACAGCAAAGACAGACTTACCCATCAGACTCATTTTAGACAGATTTATGTCTTTGAAATAGAGAATAAAATACATTTAAACATCAAAAATGGCATCACAATAAAATTAAAATAAAATGTCAATTATAAGGATGCCAGTATTAATGCAAATAAGTCAACACCAACACTTCTGTGGCCACCAGCATGTTCTAATGAATCACTGTTAATAAATGTGGAATTGCTTTAGTAACTAAAGTTCAAAATGTATTGAATACAGTAGAAATGCATTAGGAGAAAAGTTTACATAAATCTTCCCAAGCAGTACAGGCACATGCAAAGAGGTGTGTGTACTCACACACCACACACACACACACGATACTAAAGGTGTTAGGTGGGTAGGTGTTATTCTGGTGTGATTTGCTTATTCACTAGAGAGAAAAAAAAAAAAAAAAATTCACCAAAGCAAATAATCCAGAAATCAAATAATCCAGAAATCAAATAAAACAGGCAAACAAATGAATGTCTTGAGAAAAGGGGTCAAGCCCACCGGGCTGCACACATGCCTGGTCCAGTAACAGTGTTCTTCAGGGTTTGAAACACTTTCTTCAAGCAGTGAAGACAGACAGGACAAAGCCCAGGTCCGCTGGCCTCACACACACAGCTACTGAACTCTTCTTGCATTCCACAGGGTGATAAAATATCAAAATGCTCAAAGTGACTTCATTAAAACTCTGACCTGCAGTTTTCTCAGATCACCTTATGTAACATTTTTAAACAACCATTTTGCTAATGTTATTCTAGCCGTGAACACGTCTGAATGAGTCTGGGGCAATTATGGTGAAAGGCTGTGCAGTGCTGTGGGCACGCGTACACTAACAGTAAAACATTTCAACGCCTTTATGAAGAAAATAAAACGGGCCAAACAGAATAAAACTGAAAATGTCTTTCAGTTCAGCTCATTTCACAGCCCAACGATACGATTGGTCGATTCCGTCCCAGCGCCGCCCTCCTGGTACCGCTCTAGGTGGAGGTCTTGAGAGGAGGCTATGACGAGCATCTCCAACACAGCCAGACCAGGACCCCGCCCCTCCTCCACACAGCTGCAGCCAGAGGGGGTGGCGCCCTGACGAGGATGAAGGCTTCCTTACCTGCAGGGATTAACATATGCATCTCAGTGGCATTATTAATGAAATATGAAAAAAAAAAAATCACATTTATTCCATGGGGTTCTAAAGTTTTAATAGTGTAGATCAGTTATTTTTCTTTGAATTGCCTAATTTCATCGCTGCCTTAGCAACAACTAGCTATGAAAACAGATGTGTTAATGCTATGTCCATTAGTATTAAAATGTACAGACCACTGCCACACAGCCAAGAGGGAGGGGCTTAGCCTCCAGCGCACACAGCCAAGAGGGAGGGGCTTAGCCTCCAGCGCACACAGCCAAGAGGGAGGGGCTTAGCCTCCAGCGCACACAGCCAAGAGGGAGGGGCTTAGCCTCCAGCGCACACAGCCAAGAGGGAGGGGCTTAGCCTCCAGCGCACACAGCCAAGAGGGAGGGGCTTAGCCTCCAGCGCACACAGCCAAGAGGGAGGGGCTTAGCCTCCAGCGCACACAGCCAAGAGGGAGGGGCTTAGCCTCCAGCGCACACAGCCAAGAGGGAGGGGCTTATCTCCATGGCAGCAGGGTCAAGGGGCAGGGGCTGCATTTGGCATCACTGGGAGAACCCGGGAGAGAGGTCACAGCCGTCTGAGTGGCTACACATCGTAGACACGACAGATCTACATGTAGCACCGTCAGGTCCAATACTTGGATAATTGCGTCACACAATGTTTTGATGAGATTGTTATGAACTTGGTGCACTGCCCAGGACGTGATTCTCCCTGACTGACAGGAGGCTGTTTTTCCCTGCAGTGCACGGAGGTCGTAGGACCACAGGCTAAAGGAAAAAACCACGAGCCTCAAACACCACCAAGCTGTAACCCTTCCAAAAGTTCATCAGGGCGCTGGCTGGTACATCAACATTTTTTAACAAGAACATAAACCCACATTAAAGGGTTCCATTTTTTGTTTTAGTAACAATTTAAGATAAAAAAAATATAAAGATGAGGTCTTTTTAAATCAAATGAAGGCATCCATTTAAAGATCATTTTAGCCCTGCTTCCATAGAAGTAACGCTAGCTGCAGCGCTACAACGGAGATGTGGGGGTTGCAGCGCAGTAGGAAGACTGAAGGCAAAAATAAGCAGGTTAGTTTATGGACGTGGTGTGTGAACGTGGACGTGGTGTTCGAGTGTGATCCGAATCACACGTGAAACTGCACAGTGTGCTCTGGTGGCACTACGGCTCCCTGTGAAGGGGCTGAGAGGTGGTGTTGAACAGCAGGAGGAGCCCTTACCTGTCTCAGGTGGGCCGGGGGTCTACTTCTAAACTCCACCCGCATGCAATGACTCCACATAGGTGAGTGCACTCTGCATTGAGGTGAGGCAGTAGCCCTCCTCCCCGATCAGATACCTGTGGAGCACGTTTAAAAAACAGGAGCATCAGCATGTATGTGTGGACAGAGGGTGTGATGGGGAGCATTTTTATGGAGGGAGTCGGACCACAGGAACCCCATAGTGCTGCATCACTGCCAGTCCAACCAGGCTGTGAAATAACGAGCTTGAACCCATATAAACAGGCTGTGGGTGAGGGAGGGTGAGGGTTACCAGGGTGGAGGACACTCACCCCTCGTGGATGAAGTCTTCGAGAGCAGCGCACTCAGATACCAGCTGTGGCAGCTCACTGCGCAGGGCCACGTAGGACAGGATGGGTAGCAGGTCATCAGCGCCGCTGTGGGAGGGGAGGAGAGAGGAGAGAGGGGGGGAGAGAGAGGAGAGGGAGAGGGGAGGAGGAGGAGGTGAGAGCCAATCACATCAGCCTGCCAAATGACATCCAGACATGGGATGTTTGCGTTCCTCTGGCTTAATTGTGCTCGAGTGGGCGGCGCTCTCACGCCAGGACGGGACACGGAGGCCTCGCGTGAGAAGCTGCCGGCTGTCCCCTTTCCCACCGTCCAAGAGGACACTGGACACCTTTCCCCAGGGGGAGAGTGGCGTGGTCAGCAGAGCGGACAGTACAGGAGGAAGTACAGGCCTGCAGGATCACCTGCCACTCAAAACTACATCTACAAACTCTTCACCGTCTGTCTACCTGTCTGTCTTGTTTCATCTTGCCTGAACCTTCATTAGGTGTGATGAAATCTATCTGCATGGCCCATTTGTGGCTTCTCTTAGATCACAGGCTAATAAAACTTTTATGGAGTATGAGAAAAATGTGGAGCTTCTGCCAAAACACACAAAAGCCACTGATGCGTCAATAATACAACAAAAAATGGAGCAAAAGTTCACAAAAGAGTGAAAAGGTTTTTAGGACTCAGAACCCAAGGGCCGCGCCCCCCGCCCCCCCCCCCCCCTCTGAATCCATAACACTTAAGAGGAGAATAGAGAGAACAAGGCAGAGAATGAAAGGAGAATGAGTGGGTTTGAAGGTGGGACACAGCCCTGTACCGACATCCCAGTGTGTACTGGAGAGACAGAGAGATTACGGACAATGGGAGGCAGCCCCCGACAGAGGAGACGCGAGCAGGTGATTGTTCATGTTCAGACATGCGTGAGTCCTGCACACCAAAGGAGCTAAACACCAAAGGAGGAACCGCTCCGAAAAGGCCAACGGAAAACACTACACTCCACATTTGTAGTGAATTTAAACCTCTCCGATTCTTATACAGGCACAACCACCTTTGTAAACAACACAATCCTCACATTTCTCATCACTACACGCCAGAGGTGGGACCAAGTCAGTGTTTTGCAAGTCTCAAGTAAGTCCAAGTCTTTATACCTCAAGTCCCGAGTCAAGTCTCAAGCAAAGACACTCAAGTCAAGTCAAGTCTCGAGTCAAGACAGGCATCAGTCAAGTCAAGTCCCAAGTCTGAAACTTGGAATTTCAAGTCCTTTCGAGTCTTTTTTTTTTTTTTTTACCAATGTTGCAGGTATATTTTAAATGTAAATAATAGACGTGTTCTTTTTAAAATCTGTATTCTCCTCAAATCTTGATAAAACGTGTGCAACTGAAAACACGAAGTATTAAAAAAAATTAAAATTACACCTCTTTATTGCACAGTTCAATTTGTTAAACTTAGTTGCAAAAATATTCATACTTTAAACTACAATTTTCCAGAAATAAATATTCTGTGAAAAAGTCATAAGTAGAACTCCATGTTCAAATAAAAAGTGCTGATATTTTCACAGTACAATACAAAGAACCATAACAGCATTTTCCCTCTCTTCTCTTATCTGGTTTATTGGAGAACATGTGTGAGTGACACAAGACAAACAAATATAAGAACTGAACAATTAACAGGAATCTGCAACTTTAGACATTTCAGTAAACTATTCTGCATTGCATTTCCTGGCCAAAAGTCTGTATGTCATTTGTGCACGATGAATGATGTCCCCATAGCTGAAAACTCGCTCCACTTTTGTCAATATATTTTTTTCTCGACGTAGATGTCTTCAAATACACAATCCATGCTGAGATAGAACTGGATATTATGATGGTGACAGAGAGAGGCTCTCTTCCCCGAGTTCAGATACAGAACCCAGGGTTGCCAACTCTCACGCATTGAGCGTGAGACACACGCATTGAGCGTGAGACACACGCATTTGACCGTCTTCACACGCTCTCACGCCACACGTCCGATTTCTCACGCCGGAAAAAAATCTAGTTTATTTACCTCTGATCCACATCTATGATTCAATGAGTTACTAGTTCGCTCTGGCACCAACCCCTGGCGATCGATCGATCGCGATATAATACTTAATTTGTGTCCATTTTACACCCCGCCCGGTAAAAACTTACGTTCGCCAACCCCCCATTTGATTGGTTGTGCTGCAGCTCATGCACACACACGTACAGAGTGTGGAAAAGCAGAGGACTGGTCTGCGTCAGAAGGACGGAAATGAAATTAATGGGGCGCACTTTATAAATATTAATATGCGTTTTAAAATTTAGATTTGGGGTAAAAAAAAATCAAGTCTTTGCAAGTAAACAGGTTCAAGTCCAATTCAAGTCCCAAGTTATTGGTGTAAAAGTCCAAGTCAAGTCTAAGTCTCTGAATATTTTTTCAAGTCAAGTCAAAAGTCTTAATATTAATGACTCGAGTCTGACTCGAGTCCAAGTCATGTGACTCGAGTCCCCACCTCTGCTACACGCTTCTTAAGCTGGGATCCATTGCACAAGAGGCACCAGTCCCACTACATTGTGCAGATTTCCAAACTACTCCACCTCTCCACTTAATCCCAGCCCACGATGCCCTGACTGACCTCCCGTGAGGGGGGGGGGGGGGGCGAGGGTGGTTGGGGTTGGAGCAGCGGATATCCTGGCAGACACACGCACGGTTATCCCCAAAATGCCACTTACAGAGGCAGCAAGAGAGAGAGAGATGAAGAGATAGGGAGAGATGGAGGGATAGAGAGATTTTTAAGGAGAAAGTGATTGAGGAGACAAGGGGCTGAATGTACCAGTGTTTAGGGAGGACTTGGTCAAAGTTTACCTAACTTCCTCTGCCACGGTGGTTTGGCTGGAGCATGATGCACGGGCCCGTGCTGGACCGGCCCAGATTACAGCTGGGTCTGAGCAAAACAGTCTAAACGTCCCACGCAGCAGCGGCGTGGAGCCTGCGCTCTGTGATTTAAGACGCAGATACAGCTCCACAAATAATCTGGCACGCACATGGTGATTGGGGAGGCCACTCTGCAGGTCTCCCGGGCACGTGGGCCACGTTGAGCCAGACTAACACAGCGGCAGGAACATGCAGCACAGATCCTGGATCAGCACATGCGCTCCCAACACCACCATAACCCTGCTGTAGCACCATCACGCCCAGCAGCCCCTCAACAGAAAGCACTCTGACCCTTGCTGGCCAAATGTTTAGCCACTCTTGCCCACTCTGTACTGAAACAACCGGCCGCAGCTCAAACTACAACCGGCCGCAGCTCAAACTACAACCGGCCGCAGCTCAAACTACAACCGGCCGCAGCTCAAACTACAACCGGCCGCAGCTCAAACTACAACCGGCCGCAGCTCAAACTACAACCGGCCGCAGCTCAAACTACAACCGGCCGCAGCTCAAACTACAACCGGCCGCAGCTCAAACTAAACATTTTTCCTTCCTTGTTTGGCAGGAAACAAGAATGAACTTTAAACAGGCTTTCCTCCTTCCAGCCGATGGCAAACGGGCTCGCTGCTCGTGTGGAGCGCTCCACAGCCTCAGCAGCAGCCCGAGTGTTCCAGACAGGGTGACCCATTTAGCGTGCCAGCTCAGAGCGACCCGCTGGGGGGGCGCGGCCCCCGTGGAGCTCTGGCCTTCCCGGGACCAGATACCGTGAGACACAGGGTGAGGCCGTTGTGAGGGAGGACACCAGTACAGACGCAGGACTCCTGCGGCCCACTTTAGGAAACACAAGGCAAGGCAGCGAGAGAGAGAGAGAGAGCGCTTGGTTGAGTGTCCTCAGGACTCACATGGCGGCGGTGTGAGGTGACGGGTCGTTCTCCTGCAGGTGGCGATAGTGTTCTGCACAGGCACAGATGAGCCTCAAGGTTCGCACTGCGGGCAGAGAGAAGACCACACCTGCTCAGCATGACGAGTGGGAACACAACAACGCCTTGAGCCCCAACACGCCTCCTGCACGCAGCCTAAAACAGCAGACGGCTAAACAGCCCCTCCAGTCCCCCCCCCCCGGAGAAGGAGCAGGCTCACCTATACACTCCAGCTTCCTCTGTGGGCAGTGATCTCTACACAGCTGCTTCAGTTCCTGCACCGCACATTCATAGGGGTAGGAACCATGTAGAAGAGACGTGTCCTTGGGGTAGAGTTTAGATGCTACACCAATGTCACCAGGTGAGGCGTTACGGTAAAGGTGAACGCTGTTCTCAAACGCCACCTCTCTCTCCCGATGCACTTTCCTTAGCATTAACAAACAAATGGGGGGGAGGGCAGATTCAAAACGGTTTACACATGCACCACAATATTCACATGTACTTTATTGCATCAGAAATACTGGTAACAAACTGGTTACTGGTAGAGTTTTGTATAAAGTTATCTTCTGGCTCAAGAGCGCCATCTACTGTTTGCCAAGAATTTTGTCTGCAAAACCGACTTGTTCTCAAGTTAAACAAAAACTAAACATGGAATTGGAACTGTAAAAACATTACACATTTGAGACTTAAATACTCGTACTTTAAATCCACTTCATGGAAAATTTAAACCAAATAAACAAAACCCATTAAATCAGACATGACTGGTATTGCATACATGTGGTTTTTCTAAATGAAACAGTTCACTGCTGAAAACTGCTGAAATTTGGAGCCAAACCTCCAAACGACACGCAGAAAACTACAGGATTAAATCTCTCTACACATCGACAGGACACCGTGACAACACTGATTCACACACATGTTTAATGTACGGGAGGAAATCATTCCAACAGCTGCTCAGATTTCAGTGATGCACAAGGGTGGGAAAAGCATTTCAATTTGGAAGCGTGAAGCAAACACGACTGGAGAAAACCCAAAGAGCTGCGTAGCGTGTGAGACACCAACGCATGAACACGTGAACGCATCATAAGCACCATGACCAAACCGCACTGCCTCAGCATCGTAACTGCTGGATATTCTTCCATTTGGCACAGTCAACCTTCCACATAGTCGAATCTTTATGGATTCTACTAGTAAGGACCAGTGTTGCCAGTTTCACACCAGTTTGTCAGTAACGGGATAATATAATTAATTACTTTTCCTGTCGTTACAACGCCGTTGACGTTACTGGTCATTAAAAGCGGTGCATTACTATATATTGATATACTAACAGTAATGCGAGCGGACCGCTACCCAGGCTAGTGAGGAGTAACAGATCTCGATAGGTCACAGTTTTCGGTGTAACACCTCTTTAACTTAACAAGTCAGTAAGCGATTGGCTAAGGCAGCGTTATGGTAGCCAATTAGAGCCAGTGTTTTTACACGCGCGCAGAAGCACACCAGTGACACACACAAGAAGAGGGAGAAATGGCGAGTCAGGAGCAAGCCGAAGAAAAATAAGCATTTTCAAGGTGGCGATATAAACATTATTTAAGAAAATACTTGAAGTTCCTGAATATCTACCAGACTGGGTATTTGATTTATTTAAGAATAGAGGTTTTATTGTTAAGTTTACTTCTGTTGTGAACAAACCAGTTGTCTCAGGTTGAGAGAATTTAATTTAATTTTAATGCACTTTATATAGTGTAACTGTTTACTTTTGCTTTTTTTTCCCCCCTCAAAGATTTGGGATTTTAGAGGATTTTATCGTGCACTAGTCTGTTGATGTGCAATAAATATCAAAAGTTAAACACCTTTATGATCTACTCATTTCAACTGACTGAAAACTGCTTTTTCAAAAAATCCTTATTCATTGGCATATAACTTTTTTACTGTAATGCAAATAGTTACTTTCCCTGGTAATGAGTTACTTTTATTATAGAGTAATTCAGTTACTTTTTTGAACAAGTAGTGAGTAACTATAACTAATTACTTTTTTAAAGTAACGTTCCCAACACTAGTAAGGACACATCGTGGTAAACCTCTCAACACTTCATGTACTTGTGACGGAAAAGCAGGCGTACATCTTTACTAAGCACGTACAACTTAATTTTCTTGTTTAAACTCGAATAGCCGTCTCCGTGGTGACCAGCATCACAGACCTGGTCAGAATGCATTTGTGCCCATTTCACGTGATGAAGTGATGAACCTGCTGTAGCGCCACCTACTGAAACTTAAGTGTGTGGATGCAGCCATATAGTTAGTTTACACAAAACATGCAATACCTAAAGAGGACCAGCAGAGGGCTCCAAATCGGCATGAAGAAGACCTCTTCTATACACGCTACACACTGGTCTTTGGAACTTGCAGAGCCGAGACATTCAAAAGAGAGCAGGCAGAGAGCCAGCACACGATCTGAGGAGCACAGAGACACTCATGATCAGAGAACCACAAAGCACATCAATCACACTTCCATGTTACCTAGTTACAGCTCACACATGGGGGCCGTGTCAGAGCAGCCTGCTCCCCTGATGAACGTTGGCCCCCCTCCAGTCCAGCTCACCCACCGATGGCGTTGTGGATGTCTTTGACAATGTCTTTTAGATGCTCCTTCAGAGTTCTCTCCTCGAGGTCCTGGATGTGTGCTTCCAGGTCGCCGTGGGTCGAGTCAAAGGTCACATCCAAGGTCGCGTCATCCACGCCGTGGGCTGGGGCCCAGTCCAGCTCGGTCAGAAACTGCTCCAGGTCCTCGAAGGAGTTCTCTCGGTCCAGAAAGGCGGGGGTCAGGGGTTGCTCTGGTTGCTCGTCGGGACTCAGATCATGAGGCAGTGAGAGGGAAGCGTCCGATAGGCTGTGTACCAGGACCGTCTTGGGCCGAGCGTCAGGACTACCGCTGCTCACGAGGCTGTTGACGCTGTGGGACGGTTTCAGGGCCCCGGGACAGCCGGAGGCAAGATGGGGAGACCGTCTGACCAGAGAGTAGAGCCTCTGGTACACCTCACACTGGAGCTTCTTCAACAGCTTCATGACAGGATGGTCTGGACAGCTGGGGAACAGAGCAGCGTGTGATCCACGGCAGGACGAAACCCTGTTCACTGACGTCATCTTGTGTTACGCATCAAACACAGTAAAGTATTTGGGCTGATCTGGTACCTAAGAAGATACGTGACCAGGTCTGAGACCAGAGTGGCGTCATATGGGTTCTTCTGCAGGTTTGCTTTCCAAACTTTGGGCCAATCCTGTAGAGTCAGAGATCAGAAAGTTGCAATTATTATTATTTTTTATTACGGTGTATAAATTGTCTGTAATTTACTTCGAGTTGCATGTATGCATGAAAGGTTATTATTTTTGGACATATTCAACAGCTACGAGCAATCATTACACCAATTATATTCATATTCCAAAGATGTGAACTCTACACTTCTGTCTGCATACTCACATGATCCTGTTCATATTCTAAAATATTTGCATAGAGAACTCGCTGTTCGTGCTCCTCAGGTGTCATGGTAACAGAAGATGAAAACCTCCTGTAAACACAAACAATAAAAATCGTATCCAAAGGCGTGGTCAACATTCTAGGTCGACTGTGCTTAGAATCGCTATAGCTGACTTCACATTAACCACACTGATCAACAGAAGCAGTGGAGGAACACGTGTCCCCGTTACTGAACAGGGAGCGTGGGGGCAAGTGTGTGTGTGTGTGTGTGGAGGGGGGATGGGCGCAGGTGTGTGTGTGTGTGTGTGTGTGTTGGTGCATATGCGGGGGGCAGGTGTGTGTGTTAGTGCATATGGCAGGTGTGCGTGTGATGGTGCATATGCGGGGGGGCAGTTGTGCGCGTGATGGTGCATATGCGGGGGGGGGGGGGGGGGGCAGGTGTGTGTGCGTGATGGTGCATATGCGGGGGGGGGGGGGGGGGGGGGGGGGGCAGGTGTGTGTGCGTGTACATATGCGGGGGGGGCAGGTGTGTGTGTGCTCGTGATGGTGCATATGCGGGGGGGCAGGGGTGTGCGCGTGTTGGTGCATATGCGGGGGGGCAGGTGCGTGCTGGTGCATATGCGGGGGGGCAGGTGCGTGCTGGTGCATATGCGGGGGGCAGGTGCGTGCTGGTGCATATGCGGGGGGGCAGGTGCGTGTTGGTGCATATGCGGGGGGGCAGGTGCGTGTTGGTGCATATGCGGGGGGGCAGGTGCGTGTTGGTGCATATGCGGGGGGGCAGGTGCGTGTTGGTGCATATGCGGGGGGGCAGGTGCGTGTTGGTGCATATGCGGGGGGGGCAGGTGCGTGTTGGTGCATATGCGGGGGGGCAGGTGCGTGTTGGTGCATATGCGGGGGGGCAGGTGCGTGCGTGTTGGTGCATATGCGGGGGGGCAGGTGCGTGCGTGTTGGTGCATATGCGGGGGGGCAGGTGCGTGCGTGTTGGTGCATATGCGGGGGGGCAGGTGCGTGCGTGTTGGTGCATATGCGGGGGGGCAGGTGCGTGCGTGTTGGTGCATATGCGGGGGGGCAGGTGCGTGCGTGTTGGTGCATATGCGGGGGGGCAGGTGCGTGCGTGTTGGTGCATATGCGGGGGGGCAGGTGCGTGCGTGTTGGTGCATATGCGGGGGGGCAGGTGCGTGCGTGTTGGTGCATATGCGGGGGGGGCAGGTGTGTGCGTGTTGGTGCATATGCGGGGGGGGCAGGTGTGTGCGTGTTGGTGCATATGCGGGGGGGCAGGTGTGTGCGTGTTGGTGCATATGCGGGGGGGCAGGTGTGTGCGTGTTGGTGCATATGCGGGGGGCAGGTGTGTGTGTGTTGGTGCATATGCGGGGGGCAGGTGTGTGTGTGTTGGTGCATATGCGGGGGGCAGGTGTGTGTGTGTTGGTGCATATGCGGGGGGCAGGTGTGTGTGTGTTGGTGCATATGCGGGGGGCAGGTGTGTGTGTGTTGGTGCATATGCGGGGGGCAGGTGTGTGTGTGTTGGTGCATATGCGGGGGGCAGGTGTGTGTGTGTTGGTGCATATGCGGGGGGCAGGTGTGTGTGTGTTGGTGCATATGCGGGGGGCAGGTGTGTGTGTGTTGGTGCATATGCGGGGGGCAGGTGTGTGTGTGTGTGTGTTGGTGCATATGCGGGGGGCAGGTGTGTGTGTGTGTGTGTTGGTGCATATGCGGGGGGCAGGTGTGTGTGTGTGTGTGTGTTGGTGCATATGCGGGGGGCAGGTGTGTGTGTTGGTGCATATGCGGGGGGCAGGTGTGTGTGTGTGTTGGTGCATATGCGGGGGGCAGGTGTGTGTGTGTGTTGGTGCATATGCGGGGGGCAGGTGTGTGTGTGTGTTGGTGCATATGCGGGGGGCAGGTGTGTGTGTGTGTGTGTGTGTGCAGGGGGGGCTGACCTGTTGGCTTGCTCCTGCAGACGGAGTCTCCTCTCTTCCATTTTTCTACAGAGCTTCAGGCATTAAGGAAAACTTCCCCCAGTTTACATCATCAATCCTCACAGCATTCAGAGGAGAAAACTCTCCGAGTGATACCAAGTGTCACACAGTCAACATAACTAAAGCACAACAGAGAACGCCACACTGCCCTCGTAATCTAGCAACAGAGACTGTGAGGAGCACCACCTTTATCACAGACTCCATCAAAATACCTCTACACCTCCTCATCTGTTGGTATGACACCATCTTAGCACTGAAGCCAAACTGTCACAAACTGATGAGTACAATATATACATTGTGATTCAGATTTCAAATCTCCATCATATGATTCTTTCTTTGGTCTCAGAGACCATGAGGTTCAATACTTATTGCTTTTCTTTCCAATCAAGTCAACAAGTTTGACCCATTGCATGCACCAAATGTCAAGTATTTGTCCCAACCCAGGGGAAGCCCTGTGGTTTTGGCAGCCTGTTTCCAGACAAAAGCCTCCCCACAGTGACCACAATGTTCCCATTTACATACACCAGCATCCTTCAACTCACGAGGGTGTAGATTCCAATGAACCTGTCTGAAGGTTGGAACGCAGCAGAAAGATTTCAATAAGCCCAAATCCAGGTGACTGACAGACTGGCAGTTAGATAAAATAATAACACATTTTATTTATAATGCACTACATTTTTTTTTGAGAAATCTCAAAGTGCTAAAGAAAGAAAGAAAGAAAGAAAGGATACAGCTTCTTCCCTGGCTTTGGCTATGATGAGGTTCTCGGTCATCTGTCTTTGGAGAGATAGTGTCTGGTTCAGGGAGAAAAGAGAATCTTATTACTATCATAACTCTTCTGAAGTAGTATGTTATTTTACTGGATGAGACCAACAACCAAATGTAAGAAAGAAGTGGACTTAAGTCCAGGCGTCGCTACTTGAGGGAATGAAAGACCTTACAGGTTACCTAGCTGGCAAAGATTTGATAAATTGAGCCTAGGCAAACTCCCCTGGACGTGGGAGAGTAAAAGGCTCGTCGAATTATACAATGTCATGGCCAAGATGGTCGTGGATAACAATCAAACTTTCCCCTTCACCATACTGTAAAAGTCAGTCTAGAGTAGGTCAAACAACACTACTCCCTTCCTAAAAGCAGCATGCAGGATGACTTCAAATTAGAACGGCGTTACTCCGTCAATTTATTTACCTAAACTTTCACCATATACGAATAGATATCGACGGAATTAAATACTACCTTCAGAAACATTTTAATTTTCCTCCAGTACACGCGAACATCCAACGGAGTGTCGCTACGTCTCCGAAGCATTCTTGGAAACAAACTTTTGAAGCACGACGTTTATTTCAAGGTGAACTCAAAGTTGGAGTCCGGATTTCCACAAAGACGGCTAAACGACTGTAAAAGCGGGAGTAATTGCTCTCCAGATTAACGAGAGGACGTACGTCCCCGACACAAACTAAACGACGTCTCGGGTCCTAACGACCAATCCAGTCATCACGCGCAATGAGTGAATCAACTCCTAAATCGATACGAAGGAAATGCGTCAACTGAGAGGCGCTTCGCGTGGTCCTAAAAGCGGGCAATCCTATTTGGCAAATGGCTACCAAGCCACACTGATAGATATAATCAGTAGCCCTACACGAGCTGGTATAATAACGCAGAAAGCAATCAGAAGTTAACAGGTTTTGAAAAGTATTTAGATAACTGATGGCTGAGGGGCGTAACGTAATGACGTAACAATGGGATCGTGTATATGGGACGTTTGGTTGATCAAACGCCATTATTCTAAATGGAACCGATTTGCAACCCATCCACACATGTACATAAGCTGTGTTTTCAACTCAGTCATGCCCAAGCTGCCCTGCTGATGTAAAACAATATAATATAAACCAGAAAATAAATCTGGTAACATCTTTAAAAGTTGGCAAAGGTGTTTGTCGAGTAAACATGAGAACTGGAGCTGGGCACTTGCTCTACCTGAGGGAGGTTACAACACCTCTTCAAACCCGCGTGTGAACACATTCTAGATTATTCTCACATAACCCCACAAAAATGCACCTAATCTGAGTTATTCTGACGTAACCCCACAAAGATGCACTTACCAGGGAGGTTTTCTGGGAGGCCTGATTGGGTGCAAGCCTTGAGAGGCGGGCCTCGTAATTGGCCTTCAGTTTCTGGTTTAGGCGAGATGCCTCCTGAATGGGTGTCAGCTCTCTGGAAGAGGTGGAGACTTTAGGTTTTAAGTTTTGCACGGTGAGGTAAAGACAGACAACAGAAACAAACACAGCACATGCAGTAAAATTTGTCTTTTGTTTTACAAATATGTATTTTGTACATATGTGTATATATGTTATGTTTACTCAGGAAAAGCCGGGTGACATGTCCAGACACTGCATTCATGTTGTCTGTCTATCTGTTTGTTTGTTTGTTTGTCTGTCTGTCTGTCTGTCTTCCTGGGCACACAACATTGCCGTCATCAAGCACCCTTCACAGCTGACAGGCTGGCTGCTATCCTGCGAGGGTGTTTCTCTCCCAACTGGGTTCGCTGAGCTTCCTGAGACACCTAACTGTTCTTCAGCAGTTATGTACATCTGAGAGGAGACACACCCCTCTGGATGAAGGCAGGGTTGACATTTGGAGAACTATCACAAAACATAATGTTCTGACTACTTTCACATGTATGCTACATGGATCAGGTCATCCCAAACCTGATAGCCATGACCAGTCAATTTCTTAGGTCAATATCTGTGAGAGTGTCTCAAGCAAACTGGAGCATTATATTCCATGGATTTCAAAAGTCAACTAAACAAAGACTGAAGAGACTCCAGTCAGTAACAGATCATGTCCATGTCAAGCTAATAATCATATCCATGATAAGAAAACACTGGTTAAATTATGTTCATGGGGTGTTTCTCTAAGGCTTGTACTGTGGCTGTTTTGGGGTTGCTTCTCTTGGACTTGTATTAAGTGGTGTTTTGGGGGTGATTGTCTAGGGCTTATATTAGGGGTGATTTTGGGCCCATTTTCAAGTTCACATGCAAAGCAAGATTGCTGAAGAACAAATTCTGTAAATGTTCAGGACAAAACCTTTGAATGACAAAGATGACAACCTTCACTAAAGGTTACACCAGCTCAGATGGTTAGCACTGGTTTAGGCTGGTGGTAAAAAAGAAAAAGAAAAAAAGAAAAGAAGCATTTCTAAGACCTGGTGAGGCACACAAGCCTGAAGGCCATCAGCTTTATGGTCTAAATGGCAGAAATCAAGTCACATTTAGAAACAAGCGGATCGAGGTTTCCGTCTGTATCCTAAACATCGCCTCTTTCTGTAGCACTTTTCATGCTACGGCTTTAAGGCTAATGACAGTCCACAGTAAATGGCAATGCCCATTGTACAAATGACATTAGATTGAAGGAATCAACCTAAACGCCATTATTTACGAATGTGATCAAAGCGTGGGCCGTGATCAGTGGTAGAGCACTGCTTCAGAGAGGCTGCACAGATGCCACGTATACATACATGAATGTGATTTTTGTCAAAATCCCAAGCTAATCTGCTCTGAATGTCTCAACGCTGAATGTCTGATTGTTGCATAATGAACAAACCTCTGCTTTGACCCCTGCAAATAAACACACTATACTTAAAGTCAGGAGATCAATGATTCCTGCAAGTCAGACTACCAAGAATTCAAGATCCATAGCAAATTATCTCTTTAATATATAATCTTTAATAGATAAAACATGTTGTTATCGTTGTGAACAGCAAATAAATAAGCAAATAAATTAATTAAATAAGCCAGTAAATAAACAAACAACAAATGGGGACAAAAAACTACATTTGTTTTAGATTGTATTTTGCTGTCAATTAACTTTATTTTACCGTTGTGTTCTATACTGCACAACATTGCAAGGTATTCTGTGTTTTTCCAGAGCATGAGAGTCATTTGCCCAGTGCTGGAGTAAATCAGCTCAGTCAGCAATCCACAGGGGTGTGGGAGGAGAGGTGGTGTGTGGGGTGAGAGGGGGTGTGTGGGAGGTGAGGTGGTGTGTGGGAGGAGAGGTGGTGTGTGGATGAGGGGGGGTGTGTGGGAGGAGTTTGGAGACATTCTGCACTGCAAAGGTCGTTTAGAGGAACTGTTAGGAAACAACCAGTAACTTACTTTTTGCTGTCTTGTGACTCCACTGCTTGAAGCCTCTGGAAGACCTCTGGGGGCAGGAAGGGGCAGCTGGTCTCTGCCCCCTGAGACACCACTCTGCCCTGTCTTGGCTGGGCAGCACGGCCACGGTCTCCAGATGCCCTGAACGCTTCATATGATCGTTAAGACGAGGATGGAAATCACAGTTTATTTCCGTTCTATATAATTCTAGAACACAGAGTTCTAGTTCTGTGTTTTATTCATGAAGAAATTGCAGACTTTATCTGTGCCTTTTCCAAATTGTTTTTAATTTATTTTCAGACTATTAACTGTACATTAAAGGTTATTAATTATGCAGGACATGCATATGGAGTACTAAATGACAATAAGAGAAAATAAGAGAATAAGATATGTACAAACTTTTTTATCCTTCTATAGTAAATGTAGAATATTGGTAGGCTATATGAGGTGTACATTAGCTTGACAGGAAAACATTACTTTCCCAGAATTTCTGGACATGTCCAAGAACCCTGCAGTATTTGCAGCAGGGGAATAACAACTCACCTGATGCTTTGGGGTTGTCCGCAGTGTTGGGAGGACTGTTGGTGTGTTGGGAGGACTGTTGGTGTGTTGGGAGGACTGGTGGTGTGTTGGGAGGACTGGTGGTGTGTTGGGGGGTCAAGGCAGGGGCTGTGGTGGTATAGAGTCTGGCGGCAGGACAGTCCTTCCTGTTCTCGATGCAGGACTTCACCCTCTCTAAGCACTGCTCCGCCAGCCGCACCATCTTAGCCAGCTCCATCACTTCTAGCTCTTCCTCATCTACCAAAATCAACCAACACAACTTAAAGAGGAGATTTGCATTCACAGGCACACGCCTGTGAACACTTTCAAACATAACAGTTAGGCTTAAATACAAATATTACCAGCTTCAAACAACTTCTTTTGCAAATAAAGGTCAACCAACCAGTATGAATCAGTATGTATAGCACAAGGGCAGTTGCGATACCCTTTCAAAATTCATCAATAAGTATTTTCTAAAGAATAATGTATACAAAAATAGTTTAGTAACATAGAAAAAACACCCCATTGCAGTAAACACAGTCCAGCACTGATCACAGTAAACACAGTCCAGCACTGATTACAGTAAACACAGTCCAGCACTGATCACTGTAAACACAGTCCAGCACTGATCACTGTAAACACAGTCCAGCACTGATCACTGTAAACACAGTCCAGCACTGATCACTGTAAACACGGTACAGCACTGATCACTGTAAACACGGTACAGCACTGATCACCGTAAACACAGTCCAGCACTGATCACCGTAAACACAGTCCAGCACTGATCACCGTAAACACAGTCCAGCACTGATCACTGTAAACACAGTACAGATCACTGTAAACACAGTCCAGCACTGATCACTGTAAACACGGTACAGCACTGATCACTGTAAACACGGTACAGCACTGATCACAGTAAACACAGTCCAGCAGTCTGAACTAAGCTTGACTTCTGCTTATTTGTCTTGTTCAGTATGGTTTGTTTTTTCACCTTTAGACAGCGCATTCTGAAGCATGACGTGGGAGATATAGTTGACACTTCTCAAATATTCACAGTAGGCCTCCTGTAAAAGAAGAAGAGAAAGAAAGAGATACATAAATATCTTGGGGCTGACATAGACAATGCCATCTGATAAACCTCTTAACCTGATAAACCTCTTATATTAGTCTGAATTTGGGAAAGTTTACATTTTTGAACAGTGCGTTTCAAAGGCAATACAAGAAGTTCTGCATCACCTTTTCAACATAATGGATTACATAACCAATTTAGAAACTATCGGACAACAAGACATTAAGGTTCCTGGTGTGTTAATGAACTCAAATGTAAATGACATATATTACCAGTGGTTACAATAGGCACATTATAACTAGGGAAAACAGCATATTGATTATCTAGGCCAATCGAATGATAGAAATCCGCAGAATATTCTGTAGTCTGTCGCATAACACTCGTTTAAAACGGAGGGAGTGACGTGAAATCTTCAGCTAAAGAACTTCACCGAACGGAAGTGAGGTTTAAGACATTTGTACCTTCTGTCTGTTACCCGTGTCCAACTGAATGGCCACCTTGACACGTCGCATAGCATTCTGAAGAGGTCGCTGACTGCTGTCATTTGCAGAAGCAGCCATTGTACATAGCTACAATTTTAACGTGTTTTAAACCCAACGGAACAAAATGAACACAGCGACCGAACCAAAACAACAACGAAAAGTGAAGGCAGCAACATAAAATTGCAGAGGCATTTCAAAATACAGGTCACTCGACTGTTGAATATTTCTACAGCGGTCCATTGAAAATGTAATGTTCATTTTATGTCAAATATATTTTGTGCCGATTAGCTACATATTTGCCTGCACTGGTCATTTTTTCGTCATGGCTATGCCGTTATAGAGATAAACTATATAAACACATTAAAGATAGGTCATTACAGGCAACACGATAAAATGAAACAGCAAAGACAAGGGGTCCAAGACACCTGATATAATGTTTTTTTTTCCCCTGAGCCTTGTCTTTATCTTACTAAATTTCAATATTTCAAAAATATAGCAATTCTGCTTAATGTTATCTTAAAAACTTGGTTATCTTTCTGGTTTTAGTGGTTCTATTGAAAACGTATTAATACAGACAAAAGAACCTTGATTACTGGTGATTGATCTGTTACTATTGATTGTATAGCGAATATAGCCTATAGAGTTATAGATCAACATAGCGCATACAGTTCATAATTAAGCCTTATCTTACTTAGACTGGCTTACTCAGGATATGGTAGCCTACACGTGCTGAACTTGTTATTAGTAAAAATGTTTTTATCATTACAATAAACAGAAGTTGCAACACTGTATTCGTTGTATTGGTTGTATATTAGAGTTCACCTATGCAAACTGAACATGTGATGTGTGGGTCTTCCTTTCAGAGGCTGCATGCAAACACCGTATGTGCTTCCTCACACTGAAGCCTGCGTGGTAGCAAATTAAATCAAAATGCAGTTAGTACTGAGGGAAAAATATCGTTAATAACGATGAATAAAAAATACTGTATTTTACTGTACACAAGACATACAACAGAGCTCTCAGAAAAATGTATGGGCCCCTGATGCTCAGTCACATTTGTCATTATTAACGTGTCAGTCTAGCAGACTTTGTGGTCAAAAAGAAATAAATAAACAAGTAAAAACTAAAGGCCGAGGCAGTGGGCAGAAATGTCCACGGTGAATAACGAGGAGATGAAATCACGCGGAAACACTGCCACAGCGGGGGAGACGGGACAGGTTTGATTTATGTGGACTGTTGACCTCAGAAAAAAATGAATGCATTAGACAGAGGGAGGGAGATCGCATTAATCTTTCATCAGGAAGGAGCTTTGCCATGATTTAACATCCACTTACTCCACTGGCCAGTTCCCGTGGTTATTTTAGGCAGTATAGTGGTATAATTACCTCCGCCGTGTCTCATAATTCAAAGACAATGTAAAGGAACGTTATTTGGAATATGTTAGAATTTCTATTGACCAAGTACATCACGTTAGGTGTTCAGAACTGGTACCGAACCTTCAGCGTGTAAGATTTTAATATACTCAGACCACTAGATGGCCATGATAGGAAAGCAATATCCTCTAGATTCATCCTCCATGGATACAGCTATGTTTTGAAGCAATTGCAGTTGTGCTGTGGCATTAATAGTGTGAACTGTTTGTTGTAATTTACATATTAATCTGCATATAATGTGTGTATTTTAATACATACAATTAGAAATTCAGATTATATGCATTTACATTTTCATCATTTCATAGATGCTCTTGTGTAGAGCAGCTTATAAAAGTGTTTTGTCAACTACTCATCTAATGTATATTATCCAGTACAGTAGATTAAGAAACAGCTGAACTAGAATTCAAGAAACAGCTGAACTAGAATATTGCTGAAATACAGGAATCAATGATGATGTCTTGAAGAAGTACTAAATACGTATGAGCTCTGTCAACAGTGGTAAGAGCAAACACAAACAATACCAAACGATGTTGAGTGTTTCAGTAAGTCAGGTGCAGGATCAATGGTCATTTAAAAGCTCCACAAACAGGTGAGTCTACAGTCTGTGTTTGAAGACTGCAAGGAACTTGACTGTCCAGACAGCCAGTGAAAGATTGATCTATCATCTGGGAACAGGACAGAGGCGCAGGACAAAGGAAAGTCTCAATGCTTGTCTTCCATCAGATTTGACACACAGTGTTTCAAGCCAAGCCTTACATGAGGCTTAAAACACTAAAGCGATGGATCGAGCTTTAACCACTGTCATCATGGAGCGGCTGCTCTGTCCTTGGCTTTGTACGTGAGCATTTTAAATTTGATGCAAGCAGCTACTGGAAGTCAGAGAAGGGATAGCAGTGAAATGGTGTGTGTTTCACATAGCAGTGAAGTGGTGTGTGTACTGTTTCCCCCAATGTGACCCCATGTCCTGTATTGGGATTCAGCTAAACTCTCTTACACCACTTCCTCCAAGGAACAGGCACGTGCTGAATAGGACAGGATTTAATGTAAGAAAGTGTGAAACCAAAACAATAGAAATACACTCACAAATCACAATATGCCCACTTAATCAAAAACCCGTCCTTCTATGTACCAGGAACAAGCTCTACATAGCCCCCAATGCTATACGAACTTGAATTAGATTCACTATATTAACACATACATCAAACATCTCAAGATTACTACAATAATCATATGTATAATATATAACAATCATATGTGACTTGAGACTCACTCGTTATGCCAATCAGAGGGGTACAAACGGGCAGATGGTTTCAGTTTGCAGAGACGCACTATGCCTTGCTTGCTTCATGCAAAAATCATATTTTCTTCCTTTTACTAATTAGTTCAATACAGCGCACAAACCTGCACTCTATAGGCATGAAGAAACAACATAATAAGGGAAACTCCAGTACAGTGTGTGAAATTTGGAGGATTAAAGACTATCTGTGTTGTTTGTCAATTGGGTCAGTTGTAGAGGTCTGATGGCCTGTAGGGGAAGACCAGAAAGTAGGAAGCTGCAGTAGTCTATCTTTAAGATGACAAGAGACTGCTTAATTACCTGGGTAGCCTCCTGTGAGAGAAAGGGCCAAATCCCTTCATATGTTACACAGGAGAAACAGGAGGACTCTTTATTCTCAAACATTCCTATATTGTCTACTTATACTGAACTTCAGATACAGGTTTTTCAAATATGCATTACTTATACTGAAAATAACAGCCAAAGGAAATTGACATTTCTGTCTACAGGTATTGAAAGAACAAGAAGAACTGATTGAAAGAAAAAAAAAAGAACAGGTGCAGTACAGAGAGACTTCAGGTGGTTTACCTCCATGGAATTTAACATGGAATGTTTTGCATGTTCTAAATAAGTGTGCAATGCCCCTCCTCCCAAAGTCATTCATGGCACCTCCTTATGTATTCATCCAAGAGAGGTGTCTCATCTAAACTGTGGTTAGCATTCTTGAGAGTTTCAGGCACTGCTGTAATGCAGCATGCTTCTCACTTCGAAACTAAATAAACGAATGGAAACAAAACTTAAGGGAAGTGACTATGTTTCTGAGAGGAGTGTGTGTAACGAACTGGAGGGGCAGGTTGGACGCAGATGCAGATTTGGAGTTTTAATCAAAAGACCTAACACAAACACATACTATTACAAAGAACTGAGGTGACAAGAACGGCTAAACACAAAGAGCATGTACTACAAAGATCATAAACAACAAACCAGAACTTACAACCAGAAACTATCTCTCACAACTCTCACAACTCTCACAACTACTGCCGACATACAACTTACAACATTCAATAACCCACAACCACAGAGACCAAACACAGGACTTAAATACATCAACTAAACAAGGGACTCAACAAGACACACCTGATGGTGATAACGAGGGGCAGAGAACACGGCAGGGGTGTGAAAACAGAGACAACTAGGAAATATAATAAAATCTTTCAAAATAAAAGACACTCAAAACCACAGAGAACAAAACAAAAGACAAGACTGACAGGGGGATGCAGGAACACATGACAGTGTGTATGTGCACTTCCTTTTAATTCAAACTAAACAGCAAAATAAATGTTTGATTAGTACAGCCCCAGCAGGCC
This sequence comes from Brachyhypopomus gauderio, assembly GCF_052324685.1. Taxonomy (NCBI): domain Eukaryota; kingdom Metazoa; phylum Chordata; class Actinopteri; order Gymnotiformes; family Hypopomidae; genus Brachyhypopomus; species Brachyhypopomus gauderio. Next base: position 7,189,523 of record NC_135212.1, read on the forward strand.
AGAGGGGTTTTCAGGTGTAATGTACAGTTTGACAGAACAAGAGTGAACTAGAGTCAGAGCATCATACAGTAAAGACTGCTGAGGTTTTCCACCTGGATGTCACTGGCAAAGACAGGACGGCGGGTCTGTAGATCCACGGGTCTGTGGGTCTGCAGGTCTTTAGATCCTCGCCACGGCTTAATCAGCAGGGAGGACACATTCACACTCCAACATTTGTACTCATTTTTATCTCCGCCTAATTCTTTCCCCTCGTTCTTATTAGGTATTAATGGGTTTTCAATGCAGTTCAATAACCTCACCTCTTCTCTGGGTTGTCAGGCTCTACTGCCCATAACCAGAAGAATTAATTACAATTGATTAAACTCCACTCCACAGGATCCCATCCCTCATCTAAAAATAATTCACCATTTCCTTTTGTTCTCTAATCAAAGGAGGAAGTTTTTAACATCCCATTCTAAAGGAAATTGTCTGACAAATGAGGACATTTTGTCATGGCAGGGTGACCAGAGGAGTCAGTGGGTGGGAAGACTTCATGTATCTCTATTAAACCTGCACTGGAAACTCTTGTGCCAAAGCTTTATTACACCAACAGTCAATGTGTGTGCTTTTCAGGAAGGTTACAGTTGTAAAGCTGTATTTGTTTGATTAGTATACATGTTAATATGAAGAGACAAGCAAGCACATAAAGAGACAAGTGAGCATGAAACTAAATGTCCATCCCATCACGCAAATGATGAGTCTGACTGATGGGATCTGGAGCGTTCAATCCATTTATTAATGTCTGTAATTAGAAAGCAGAATGCACACGTAGCTTGTTGGGTCCTACTCTGTGCACACGCAAGATGAATGTCTGGACAGAACCTAGCAGGTGTTTCCTTCAAACTGGTCATCAGAAGACATTTGGACATTAGATTGGTGACGAATTGCTACTTTGTTTTTTTTGCTACACACACACACACACACACACACACACACACACACACACACACACACACACACACACACACACACACACACACACACACACACACACACACACACACTCGCACAAACACACACACATTACTGGCTTTGTTCTTTGTGATAACCTTTGACATACACTGTGTTGGGCAATATCTTCCCCTTTTTGAGGACAGCAGAAGGATTTCCACGTATGTTCATCTCTGGTTAAGTAGTGAATATATTATGCACAACAATAGCAAGCTTGTGTCTGCTCCGAAAAGTGTTTTAGCCATTAAGGCTGTATGCAGAGGCATGAGAAAGATAGATAGAGAGAGAGAGAGAGAGAGAGAGAGAGAGAGAGAGAGAGAGAGAGAGAGAGAGAGGGCAGGCATGATCTTGCATAAGCTGCTTGGCAGTGGGTTTGGGTTGGGGCAAGTTTTAATTTAAAATATATAATCATTATTATCTATTTTTAACTAAAATTAACTAGTCTTTCAATATAAAAGTAGATTCATTTACAGGTATTTTAGTACTGACTGATTAAGTACAATTTTGATACAGTAGTTCTACATTTATTCAAATATTCAAAATTCACTGGATATTTGAATGAATCGGAAAGTGTATTTGTCCACAGTTTTCTCTGAACCCTGGCATGGCTACCTGCTGTGCATCATGGGGTCAGTTTCAGCTCTGTGTGTGTGCATCCTGAAACGTAACAACATAGTGAGGGCACATCGCTGAAATGCCTCAGGCTGTCTGACAGAGGGTAGCGAGAAAGACCGGGAGAGGGAGAGAGAGAGAGGAGGGAGAGAGAGGGAGACAGTGAGAGAGAGGGAGATAGAGAGAGAGAGAGACAGAGAAAGGGACAGAACAGAGGGAGCGAGAGAGATTTATTGCTTCTGCTAATCCTCTCTTCCTTGGTGTTCTGGTTTTCTATGACTCAAACCTCCCTCCTGTGCTCAGTCCCAGAGAGCCCTTCAAAGATTGTCATGGTGCTCGGTTACAGACGCCATGGCGACAAGCAGGGCAAATGATCCATAGAGGGCAGCAGAGTACTGCAAACACTAACCTGTGGCCTTAAGAGGAATCATTCAAACTCCGATTGCTCCTTCCTCCTCAGTCTTGTTTCCTCTCTCAGGGGTGTTCTGGTGTGAAGCTATAATTAATGGATCACTATTTACATCTTGACTACTGACCCCCTCTTTCCTGTGTGTCCCAGCCTATCACCTGACTGAGGAATGTATGGAGATTGACAGGTTAGTTATTTAGGCTTAACGGCTTTAATTAAAACTCATTTGGGTTGCTGATGGCATTTTAGGCTCTCTCCGTCCACTCCAATTAGACACAGTATTATATTCCTAACATCTTGGATAATATAAACCTACTGGGATGAAGGGGTAAAAAGGCAGACACATCAAAACCCTGGACTGTCCTGGACTGTCCTGGACTGTCCCAGGCTGTGGCGGACTGTCCCGAGGTGTCCCGAGGTGTCCCGAGGTGTCCCGGGCTGTCCCGGGGTTCCGTGGAGGACAGAGGAGTTATGGATGTTCTTTAATGCACGATGGGCTCTCGCAGTTTATCGATCAGGTAAACAGTCAGAGCTCAGAATGCTATAGATCTTAGAAGATAAATCCTGGTGTGCACCTCCCCGGCTAGCTCCCCCCCCCCCCCCTCTCCCTCTCGCTGCCTGTATCTCTCTCTCTACCTCTATCTCTCTCTCTCTACCGGTATCTCTCTCTCTACCTCTATCTCTCTCTCTCTACCGGTATCTCTCTCTCTACCTCTATCTCTCTCTCTCTACCGGTATCTCTCTCTCTCTGCTTGTCTCTATCTCTTGCTTTCTCCTCTGTCATTAAAGTCTGAACAGAGATGGCCTGTCACTTTGATACATGCATTAGTGCTACTTGCACTCACAGCATGGGACTTCACAGCAGTGCCCTTGTCTGTGCGGGTGGCCACACAGAGATTAAAGCAGCTCCCATTTTGTCCATTTAGCGGCTCTCCGCTATGTGTCCTCTTCCCGTATGTCCGAGGGGAAGAGAGAGACGTATGTTTCTCAAACATGTGCAGTGTCTGGGTATTATCCAAAGCCAAAAGCCAGGTCAGAGGAATGTTGAGCCAGCCTTTTGACAACAGAGGAATCATCAGAGGAATCAACGGAGAAATCGGCAGAGGAATCATCAGAGGAATCATCAGAGGAATCAGCAGATGAATCATCAGAGGAATCAGCAGATGAATCATCTGAGGAATCATATGAGGAATCAACAGAGCAATCATCAGAGGAATCAGCAGAAGAATCAGCAGAAGAATCATCTGAGGATTCATCTGGGGAATCATCAGAGGAATCATCAGAGGAATCAACAGAGCAATCATGAAAGGAATCAGCAGAAGAATCATTGCTTTTGCAAGAGGGATTCAGATGACTGAGTGAAGGAGTTGATTTTATTCTTTGTTGTTTAGATAATTTTTCATAATTTCTCCAACTTGGATAATATGGCTTTATCTAATGAAAACCAGAACTCTTTCTGAACTGAGAACAAGACATGCAATATATCAAAAGAAAGTTCTATTCTAGAGATGTTTCTTCATTAGAAAAGGAAACGTATTCCAATTTGACTTTGACAAAGGCCAAGTCAGTCAAATGGATCCTCAGATGGACTGGCTCAAATAAGACCTGATTATTTACCCAAGCAGTCAAATGCCTGACCCTAATCACCAATTTAAATAGGTTAAATCCCCTCAAGGAGGCAATTACTTTTTTTCCTCCTGATGCCAGAATGGTTGATTGCATTGCCCCTAAACAATCGACACAAAGCTATGACACCTATTTCTTCACCTATTTCTTCCCTCTCACTTCCCCCCTGCAGACCACAAAAAATAACGTTACAACTTTACAACTTTACAACTGCTGTCCTGCACTCCTGCGGCCGTGGGATGTGTGTTTCGTGCCCTCAGAAAAAGGTCGTTGTAGTTGATTTAGCTGATTAAGCTTGAAAGAATGCTCTGATTGCACCTTAAAATGCTCTGATAATGGTGCTGATCATTTCATTTCTCCCTGTCTTTTTTTAGGTAATGAAGTATTTGCATTAACACATGAATAATTCATTGATTGCACCACGTTCCTGATTAAACTGCCTTCCGGTTCCGTCACTTCCCAGTGCAACCCAGGGTTCCTAAACAGTGGAGAGGATTGTCAGTAACTCTTCTGTTCGGAGGCTGCCAGTCTTCACTGTGTTCCAGGTGACCCAGAATAGACCATTTAAAAGATTTATGAATTTCCACGAGCCTCTAAAGTAAGAACTTTCTCCCAGGACATTTCCAATTGCTGTTTCAGTGTTGCCATTCAAAACCTTTTTGTCACTCTAAATGCCCCTTTGAACATCCCCTCTGCTTCCTGTAATACACAGCCAGTCCTATCTGTGCCTGATAACCTGCCTGACGCTCTGAGTGAACGGGGCCAACCCTGCCTCCTGGTGCAGCCATCGTGATGATGGTTTTGTCCAGATAGAAAAAAAACAAAGAGGCAGGAAGGGTGGACAGAAGACAGGAAGTCTCTCCCTCTCTCTCTTCTTCCTTCCCTCCCTCCCACTCTCTCTCTTCCTCCTTCCCTCTCTCTCCCTCTCTTTCTCTTCTCCTTCTTGCTTTCACTGAGAGCTGTGTGCCTGTCTCCACTTGCTCACTCGAAAGTGAACACGTTCCCATAATCGTGCATATTAATTATGCCGGTCGCGCTCTTTCAGTGGTGGTGACGGAGGTGCTGACTGTCGCTCTGTGCCAGCCCACCTACCCTCCTCGCGTTCGGAGCAGCGTCTCGACGTCTTCCAGGAGGCACTGTCTCCCTCTGCCAGACTCTGTGAAGAACACTCTCATATAAATGCTAATCCAATTCAAGGCATTCAGTGCCTCAGCCATTCACAGCCTTTCTGATGCTGCAGTTGAGTGGATGAATCGAAACAGAAACACACACACACACACACACACACACACACACACACACAAAAAAGTTTCTTTGGCAATGCAAGGTGATCAACACACACAGCGCTTGCTTTTCATAATTGAAATGTCAGAAGAGGAGGTCACAGAAATAGCTCAACGGATTCAGCAAACAGGAAGAAAACATTCAGCTTGATCCGGCAATGAAGCTCATGAATGCTTATTTATTTATTTATTGATATATTTATACATTTTTATTTGTTTGTTTGTTTGCTCTTTGGGTTGATGTATTTCTGCAATCTATCCATCAGGAGCAAACAGACGTGGGATTGACTGAAGCTCACGTGTCACGTGTCTGGGGATTGCTTGAAAGAGTGAGGGAATTAAAAGGTTTGCACCTATTCTTCGTGAAGACACATCATCAAGTCTCTGCATGAGACACTGTCTTAGGCCAGGACACAGCTGTGGACCACCGATCTGTCTCCATCCAGCCTACTAGCAATGGTGAGCATGACGACACCAGAAATAAGGTGATGTATTGATCACAAGCAGCAACTGTGCTATAGTACAGTCGACAGTGTACAGCTCACACTGTACAACCGACCATGTACAGTTGATCCTCCATATCTGTTGGCTCCATATATACAAATAAAAAAATAAATGTGTGTGTGTGTGTGTGTGTGTGTGTGTGTGTGTGTGTGTGTGTGTGTGTGTGTGTGTGTGTGTGTGCATAGAAACAGTGGGAAAGAATGAATTAATTGATAATTTCTCTAATTAGAATTATATTTCCCACGTGTTCATCCTTTAAATATTTAGTATTTCTCTTTCAGGTAATTAAACAAAATCAAACTATAAGTGTGGAGAGAATGGGACTGATCTGCTTCTGCTTCAGTGTACTGTGGACAGACCATTATGGTTGCCTGTGTACTAAATAATACAGTGATAATGATTATTTATATAGCATTTACACTATATTAGGTATTCTAAATTATCTAGAGATTATTTAAATTATAGAAGAATATAAGCAAAAACTACACCATTTTACACAAGGGACTTTCATTAGTGCAGTCTATATCAGTGTGGCTGGATCAGTGTGGATAGATCAGTGTGGATAGATCAGTGTGGATAGATCAGTGTGGATGGATCAGTGTGGCTGGATCAGTGTGGATGGATTAGAATGGATAGATCAGTGTGGCTGGATCAGTGTGGATGGATCAGTGTGGATGGATCAGTGTGGCTGGATCAGTGTGGATGGATCAGTGTGGCTGGATCAGAATGGATAGATCAGTGTGGCTGGATCAGTGTGGCTGGATCAGTGTGGATGGATTAGAATGGATAGATCAATGTGGCTGGATCAGTGTGGATGGATCAGTGTGGCTGAATCAGTGTGGATGGATCAGTGTGGATGGATCAGTGTGGCTGGATCAGTGTGGATGGATCAGTGTGGCTGGATCAGTGTGGCTGGATCAGTGTGGATAGATCAGTGTGGATGGATTAGTGTGGATGGATTAGTGTGGCTGGATCAGTGTGGCTGGATCAGTGTGGATGGATTAGTGTGGCTGGATCAGTGTGGATGGATCAGTGTGGCTGGATCAGAATGGATGGATCAGTGTGGATGGATCAGTGTGGATAGATCAGTGTGGATGGATCAGTGTGGATAGATCAGTGTGGATAGATCAGATTGTATGGATGAGTGTGGCTGGATCAGTGTGGATGGATCAGTGTGGATGGATTAGTGTGCATGGATCAGAATGGATAGATCAGTGTGGCTGGATCAGTGTGGATGGATCAGTGTGGATGGATTAGAATGGATAGATCAATGTGGCTGGATCAGTGTGGATGGATCAGTGTGGCTGAATCAGTGTGGATGGATCAGTGTGGCTGGATCAGTGTGGATGGATCAGTGTGGCTGGATCAGTGTGGCTGGATCAGTGTGGATAGATCAGTGTGGATGGATTAGTGTGGATGGATTAGTGTGGCTGGATCAGTGTGGCTGGATCAGTGTGGATGGATTAGTGTGGATAGATCAGTGTGGATGGATCAGTGTGGCTGGATCAGAATGGATGGATCAGTGTGGATGGATCAGTGTGGATAGATCAGTGTGGATGGATCAGTGTGGATAGATCAGTGTGGATAGATCAGATTGTATGGATGAGTGTGGCTGGATCAGTGTGGATGGATCAGTGTGGATGGATTAGTGTGCATGGATCAGAATGGATAGATCAGTGTGGCTGGATCAGTGTGGATGGATCAGTGTGGATGGATCAGTGTGGCTGGATCAGTGTGGATGGATCAGTGTGGCTAGATCAGTGTGGATGGATCAGTGTGGCTAGATCAGTGTGGATGGATCAGTGTGGATAGATCAGTGTGGATAGATCAGATTGTATGGATGAGTGTGGCTGGATCAGTGTGGCTGGATCAGTGTGGATGGATTAGTGTGCATGGATCAGAATGGATAGATCAGTGTGGATGGATTAGTGTGGATAGATCAGTGTGGATGGATCAGTGTGGCTGGATCAGAATGGATGGATCAGTGTGGATGGATCAGTGTGGATAGATCAGTGTGGATGGATCAGTGTGGATAGATCAGTGTGGATAGATCAGATTGTATGGATGAGTGTGGCTGGATCAGTGTGGATGGATCAGTGTGGATGGATCAGTGTGGATGGATCAGTGTGGATGGATCAGTGTGGCTGGATCAGTGTGGATGGATCAGTGTGGATGGATCAGTGTGGCTGGATCAGTGTGGATGGATCAGTGTGGCTAGATCAGTGTGGATGGATCAGTGTGGATAGATCAGTGTGGATAGATCAGATTGTATGGATGAGTGTGGCTGGATCAGTGTGGCTGGATCAGTGTGGATGGATTAGTGTGCATGGATCAGAATGGATAGATCAGTGTGGCTGGATCAGTGTGGATGGATCAGTGTGGATAGATCAGTGTGGCTGAATCAGTGTGGATGGATCAGTGTGGATGGATCAGTGTGGCTGGATCAGTGTGGATGGATCAGTGTGGCTGGATCAGTGTGGATGGATCAGTGTGGATGGATCAGTGTGGATGGATCAGTGTGGCTGAATCAGTGTGGATGGATCAGTGTGGATGGATCAGTGTGGCTGGATCAGTGTGGATGGATCAGTGTGGCTGGATCAGTGTGGCTGGATCAGTGTGGATAGATCAGTGTGGATGGATTAGTGTGGATGGATTAGTGTGGCTGGATCAGTGTGGCTGGATCAGTGTGGATGGATTAGTGTGGCTGGATCAGTGTGGCTGGATCAGTGTGGATAGATCAGTGTGGATGGATCAGTGTGGCTGGATCAGAATGGATGGATCAGTGTGGATGGATCAGTGTGGATAGATCAGTGTGGATGGATCAGTGTGGATAGATCAGTGTGGATAGATCAGATTGTATGGATGAGTGTGGCTGGATCAGTGTGGATGGATCAGTGTGGATGGATTAGTGTGCATGGATCAGAATGGATAGATCAGTGTGGCTGGATCAGTGTGGATGGATCAGTGTGGATGGATTAGAATGGATAGATCAATGTGGCTGGATCAGTGTGGATGGATCAGTGTGGCTGAATCAGTGTGGATGGATCAGTGTGGCTGGATCAGTGTGGATGGATCAGTGTGGCTGGATCAGTGTGGCTGGATCAGTGTGGATAGATCAGTGTGGATGGATTAGTGTGGATGGATTAGTGTGGCTGGATCAGTGTGGCTGGATCAGTGTGGATGGATTAGTGTGGATAGATCAGTGTGGATGGATCAGTGTGGCTGGATCAGAATGGATGGATCAGTGTGGATGGATCAGTGTGGATAGATCAGTGTGGATGGATCAGTGTGGATAGATCAGTGTGGATAGATCAGATTGTATGGATGAGTGTGGCTGGATCAGTGTGGATGGATCAGTGTGGATGGATTAGTGTGCATGGATCAGAATGGATAGATCAGTGTGGCTGGATCAGTGTGGATGGATCAGTGTGGATGGATCAGTGTGGCTGGATCAGTGTGGATGGATCAGTGTGGCTAGATCAGTGTGGATGGATCAGTGTGGCTAGATCAGTGTGGATGGATCAGTGTGGATAGATCAGTGTGGATAGATCAGATTGTATGGATGAGTGTGGCTGGATCAGTGTGGCTGGATCAGTGTGGATGGATTAGTGTGCATGGATCAGAATGGATAGATCAGTGTGGCTGGATCAGTGTGGATGGATCAGTGTGGATGGATCAGTGTGGCTGGATCAGTGTGGATGGATCAGTGTGGCTGGATCAGTGTGGCTGGATCAGTGTGGATGGATTAGTGTGGATGGATTAGTGTGGCTGGATCAGTGTGGCTGGATCAGTGTGGATGGATTAGTGTGGCTGGATCAGTGTGGCTGGATCAGTGTGGATAGATCAGTGTGGATGGATCAGTGTGGCTGGATCAGAATGGATGGATCAGTGTGGATAGATCAGTGTGGATGGATCAGTGTGGATAGTTCAGTGTGGATAGATCAGATTGTATGGATGAGTGTGGCTGGATCAGTGTGGCTGGATCAGTGTGGATGGATCAGTGTGGATGGATCAGTGTGGATGGATCAGTGTGGCCGGATCAGTGTGGATGGATCAGTGTGGCTAGATCAGTGTGGATGGATCAGTGTGGCTAGATCAGTGTGGATGGATCAGTGTGGATGGATCACTGTGGATGGATCAGTGTGGATAGATCAGTGTGGCTAGATCAGTGTGGATGGATCAGTGTGGCTAGATCAGTGTGGATGGATCAGTGTGGATGGATCACTGTGGCTGGATCAGTGTGGATGGATCAGTGTGGCTAGATCAGTGTGGATGGATCAGTGTGGCTAGATCAGTGTGGATGGATCAGTGTGGCTAGATCAGTGTGGATAGATCAGTGTGGCTGGATCAGTGTGGATGGATCAGTGTGGCTGGATCAGTGTGGATGGATCAGTGTGGCTAGATCAGTGTGGATGGATCAGTGTGGATGGATCAGTGTGGCTGGATCAGTGTGGCTGGATAAATGTCGATTTACCAGTGTTCTGTTTCCACTCCAGTTTGACTGGTGTTTACACATTTTGATTGGCATTAACACATTTCCTCACAGGACTCAAGGAGCTTTGGAATGATTGAAGAATGTTGAAGACTAGAATGTTGTATTTTCACCCAGTGCATCATCTTCAACATCTCTCATGGATCAAGATTACTGCGTGGCTCAAGAACCCCTCACTGAACTGACATCAAGTGCCTCTTCTACGTGTAAATGTGGGGTGGACATTTTTTGTTGCTGTTAGGGTATGCTTATGACCACTGGCTCTCTCACGTTACAGGCTTATAAGGGTTAATAAAGCACTTTGGATAATGTGCTCTCTACAAGAGGAAGTAGGACTTG